>NC_142931.1:48355661-48390661 GCF_046866305.1 Octopus bimaculoides | reverse complement strand
TATGGACACCATCTCTTCACACGTGCTCTAACCATAAGTTTTCCTTCATACCTGAAAGAATGCGATACGTAACGAGACTGTTCACGTAGTAATAGGAACATAGAAAATTTAAGAGAAGTTTCTGTATTTCTAAGAATCACTCACACACACACACACACACACACACAAACGTACGCAGGCGCACGCACACACACACACACGCATACGCACACATACACACAACGTACAGGGAAAATGCGTTTCAGACGAAAAAGATGTTCCAGAAACGTAGCGAAAAAGTTTTTAAATTTGTATATATTACATATGTATGTGTGCGTGTGTGTTTGTGCGCAGATGTGTAAATAATTGTACGTGGAAATATTTGTACGTGTGTTTGTATGTGTGCGTGCGTGCGCATGTATGTTAGTGCGTGTGTTTGTGTGTGTATATATGTCTATATGAGCATGTGACTATCTGTTGGTTACCAATTGATAATTCTACTGTCTTTACTTTGGGTTTGGTTACAGTTGAGTCGTAATTCATCAGTCTGCTGACATTCGAGTGTTTTCCACGTTTGACTTTAAAGTCCGTTCAATCTTGCTTGCTGGGGTTTTTTTCCTTTTTTTTTTTTTTTTGTCGTGGTAGTGGGGATATGTCAAATATTACGAATTTTCGCTCCCTTTCAAATTTTCCATTTCTAAGGGAGCTCACTCTTTAGTTCTCCATGGAATGTATGATTGGAAATGGAGCAGGAAAAATTTTGATCCTGACAGCTAAAGGAAATCATTTCTGAATTCTTGTTGAGGAGTACAGTGATTGCTTTAACATGTGAAACTTTTCATATAGTAAAAACTAGGGGTCCCTTGATGTTTTGAGTCTTGTGATTGGGTATTTCTCTAGGTCACAGCAAGGAAACTTTGTATCTGATCTCTGAAATTCTAAATGAAATGTATTATGTAAGTAGACAGTCCCCTTGTCCCTAGACTTTCAAAAGAGTCCATCTTCATCGTGCCAATGAAGTCCTTTAAAGGCAGCCGCAGAGTGTTTTGGTATTATTTATTACAGTACGCGTTGCTCTGTATACCACACTGGAGAGACATTGGCCTCCTGGCGGACAAATGATCCGATATACTAACATGCTATTTGGGTATAGGCGTCAAATAAACTCCCTATCGTCAATCCAGTATGCCACCAAACATTATATTTAATGTGCAGGCATTATCATTCGATAAATTTCAAGCAACTCCATGTTGTTGGGAAGTAATACTCAAGGGAGTTGCAGTGTGGGGTGTTAGGTAGCCAGATGTAAGGGGAGATATGGTCGCAGAAATTGTCTGACAGCCATGACTGGGTTCTTCTGATTGGGGCATGATGCAAAGTCCTGTTGTTAGACATAGGGTCGTCCAGCAGCCACCATTTAATGTGCAGGCATTGTCATTCTATAAATTTCAAGCATTCAAGCATTCCTTTGAGAATGTTGTAGCTAGGTCAAGGCTCTTTTTCATCTCATGCATATTTTTGCATAAAGTTTTAAGTCATCCACAAAGAAACAGCGTGTAATTTTGGTATTTCTGTTTCCTTGTGAACCAGTGGGATACCCTTCAGACTTCCTTAACATGACTGACAAAGGCTTTACAGAAAGTATAAACATCACAGAGAGGTGGTCTCTTTCGAAAATGCCTTTGTGATATTGTATTCTGTCGGTGATAATAGTCAATCTTTGTGTTTAATTTCAAGATGGTAGCCCATGATGAACTCAAGTCAGCTATGACTTTGACTATTATCACTGGAACTTTAGCAAGTTGAAGGGCTTCTAGCATTCATAAATGGGGAACAGAATCAAAGTCTTTCTTCTAATCCACCTACATTCAAACTAGGTTCTTCCTACGCTCTCGCACCTCTGATATCACAGTTTTGTTCATAAGCAATCTCTCACACATCCCCTGACTCCTTTCTCCCCAGCTGCTTGTTCTGCTGTGATAATGTTATTAGTTTCACACTAGTCTTGGAGGAAGAGGGTGTATGTATGTATGTATGTATGTATGTATGTGGCCTGCGCGAGGATCTCTAGAGTTTGGCCTCGCCAGTTTTGTGGAGCGCCTCTGGAGATCTATATTATATTTATCTTGTCCTCTCTTCCGTACAATATGGTGGCCACGACCCACGCCGCCTCAACTTCTGGTGGAATGTTTTTTTATTTTTATTCGGGATGTCCTTCGTCCCAAATATAATGGTAAGAGCATTAATTTGCTGTTCTGCAAGCACTGAGTCGAGCACTCTCTCGCCTTCTCTGCAAACTCCAACCTAGCTTCTAGCTTCGCAAATATAAGGCCTCATGTCAGGTATTTTATTTGATTTAATATCGCCCCAAGACACTTTTCCACGGTGCTCTCTTCAAAATATTCAAATTTCTTCTATAGTGCGCCATAAGATTTATAAATAATTGTTCTTCCTCTAATTTAGTGACGTGTGGGTTGCATATAGATAAAGTTCATAGACAGGGATCTGGCTATTGGAAGTTGAACAAGTCCCTATTAGATTGCGAAACTTACCGGAGCCAGATTAAGGTGTTAGTAATAAGGGCATTAACCGGCCCCGTGTTAAATAACCGGTGGTGGAGGGCCCTCAAAAGAGCCATTCGACTTGAGTCGATTAGATTTAGCAGGCAGCTAAGTTTAGAGCAGACTAGAATAGAAAGGAATTCAGTTAACGCGTTAGAAGAGGCGCTGAGAATGGGGTCTGCACCCCAAGTTTTGGCGGCGAGATCGGCCTTGGACCGACACCTCAATCCCAAACACGAAGGATGCAGAGTTCGGGCTAAAGTACGGGCACTGGGTCACGAGGATATCAACGTTGCCAGGTGGGCTCGCTCGGTAGAAACCCAACGTGGCGTGAATGCTACGATAAGGTCTGTTGTTAACGGACATGGACAGGAGATCGAAGGACATGAGGAGATGTGCAAGGCTTTTGCTGCGTTGTTCTGGAGGAGCGGGACGCTGGATCATGGAGATGCCCTCCGGGATTTCCTGGCCAACGGCCCGCATCTTTCTGCACGTGACGCTGAGCGCTGTGAAGGGCCGATCATGGCTGGGGAGGTTATAGAGGAGCTTTCCGAGTGCCCCGGGGACAAGTCGCCGGCATTGGATAGTCTACCTTACGAATTTTATAAAAGTATGCCAGACTTGTTCGGGAACATACTGGCCAGTGTGTACGCGAATTGGCATAAGAATGGTAGAATTTCCAAATCTGCGAGCCGAGGAGTGGTGACAATGATCATGAAGGACCCGAACAAGGGGATGACATTAATCATTTTCGGCCCATAAGTCTGCTAAAGACAGAGTTAAAGATTTTAGCCAAGGTGCTAGCCAAGAGAGTGAGGATTGTTGTAGACGACCTGGTGGGAGAAGCACACACATGTGCCATCCCAGGAAGGACGATACATAACAATCTTCATCTCATTCGCTACACCAAAGAAAGGGTTGGTAAAGTTCTTCCTGGCAAAGGTGGGCACTGGTGAATTTGGACCAGTCTAAGGCATTCGATAGGATCGATCATCGATATCTGGCGGCGGTCCTCCGGGCAGTTAAACTGGACCCGATTTTTCGAGGCTGGATCGAAGCATTGTATGGCAACATCGAATTTGTCGTCCGTGGGTATGGGTTCTTCTCGAACCCGTTCGCGATCTAGTGTTCGGTTTGCCAGGGCTGCCCCCAGTCCCCGCTCCTGTATGTATTGGCTCTTGAGCCACTGCTGCGGAGATTGGGGACTATGGGGGCAGACCTGCGTGATCTGTCTTGCGGTAGAAGTTGGACGTTATATGCGGATGATATTACCATCATCGTGTCTGATGAAGGGTAGCCACCTCGTGTAGAAAATGCCATCAAAAGATACAAAGCGGTGGCAGGGGTAAAAAATAACCAGGTGAAATCAGTTGGCTTGCAACTCGACACTTGGCACGGTAAGTCAATGCCTCCCAACAGCGTCGTCGGATGCTGGACGGAGGGCCCGGTTAAATTGCTCGGAATTTGGTTTGGACCAGATCTCCAGGTGAAGAAAAACTGGAGCGAGGTGACGAGTAAGGTGATGATCATAACCCAAACCTTGTCTGGGAGGACGTTATCCTGCTAGGAAGGGCCGAGTTTGCTCAGGTGCTTATAGCATTTATGACAACCTACTGCCTAACCGTCGTGCCTTGCCCCGGTTTGTAGCTGACCAAGTTGGAACGGATCCTTTTCCGTTTTTTTTGGACAGGGAAAACACCACTAGTGAGGCGTTCCATCTGCTACCAGAAACCGTTGGTAGAGTATGAATCTGACGATGTCCTGGGGGAGACTCAAGGCCTCGATGAGGAACAACTGACCAGCAAGTTCGGGTGGACATTCGCGCCAAGTATCTGGATAACTTCCAAAAATCCTTGGCTTGGTTGTGCAAACGATCAGCCTTACGTGTTCGAGAGAGGTTGTCCAGATAGGTTTTGACACCTCCTCCACATGCTCGATGTGCGGGCGCATCAGTGAAACTGTCGCGCACGCCTTCGTAGACCGTGAGGAGCTGAAGGAGTTGATAGCCTCTATCGCACAACTGGTGTCGGATGAAGAAAGAGTACAGCTCTCAACTGAGTCCATCGTTACGATAGTACCGCCTCCCTCCTTTAACAAGCAAAAGAAGGCATCTTTTCTCTGCGTTGTAGCCATACCGAAAGATACAATCTGGATGACACGTGCGATAGGGACTGAGACAGGCTACTTTATCTCCAGATGCGGGTTGGTAAGTTATTTTAACTTCCACCTGCTAAGAAAGGTCCGTCTGGAGAAAAGGTACCTGCCTCAGAGTATGTACGGAAAACGATGGAAAACTGTGGAAAGGAAGTTGAGTATGAACGGGACCGTGCTAGCGTAGCCGGTCAAAACGAAAAGAAGAAAGTAAGGAAAAAAGAAAGGAAATAAAGAAAAGGAAAAAAAGCTGCGGGTTAAAAATGAACCCCTGGACTATACACAGACATGCAGGAAGTTAATTGAAACATTTAATTCTCAAAATGTCTTATCTAGGCGTCTTAATATGTTTTCAGCGGTGTATAATTTACAATGTAATTATTCTTTTTCATTCCAGGTGCCATTATATTAAACATTTGCGAAGAGTAACCATGCCATGCACAAAAAAATTCAGCAGAACTGACAGATTTTCAAAGAGGTCGTATTGTTGGGCAATCTGAGGCTGGTCTTAGGCAGCGAAAAATTGCCGAAAATCTTCAAATTCCTCTTGCTACTGTTAATAGACTTATAGTGCAATTCAAAAGCCAAGGAAAAGAATCAACAGATTTTCGTCCCGGCCGACCAGGGCCCTCGGAAAGGAAGCTTCGCTGATTGAAGAGAACTGTGGAAAACGAACCCCGTTCGAAGGCTTCTGTCATTGCAAAACAGCTAGAAGTTAGTCCAAGAACGTGTGTTACATATCTGCATGATCATGGGTATTATGGACGAGCAGCTAGAAGAAAACCTCTCCTTCAACCAATTAATATCATGAAAAGAAAGAAATGAGCTAAGGAGATGTCAGAAAAATCCAGTTCATTTTGGGATAGAGTGATTTTCGTCTGATAAACAGCAGCGTACGCGTTGACAAAATTACATTTTAACTTCCTCTTACAGAATATAGTGAAAAACAACACTAAAATCACTTGAACAGTTTGGCGAGATCCAACGTATTTATATGAATAAATCATTGCAACATTAGTGTCTTTTGCAATCCATGCACATGTAGATGATTATCATTAACTCAAGAATCAACAGATTCTCTTCTTCAACTGGAAATTGTAAAATATTTGATACGTTTTAGCTACATGTAAAACACATTTGCTGTATCTCAAGCTTTGCCAGGTTCCTATAACAAGTTTACTCATTTCTTCTTCTTTCTCACAGCAGAGTCATTATCCATTCAAACCTGTGTAATATTCATTCAAGGAAGAACTTTAATTCACGATTACCGTGTATCATTCAACGCATAAAGTACTCGGCTAACTTTCCAAACACATTTATGTAAGCTTTTTTTCTATTAACACTGTAATTTGAACCCTGTCATTTTTCAATACTCACATTAATGTCTATTTTCAAATCTATAAACCATTTCTATTTTTTTTCCGGCTGGAACGGCGTTACAAGGACGAGCAATTGCAACTTCAGCGTCTTTTCTAAGAAACACATCAATTACACAGATAATTATGCTGACAGTGCTTCTCTATTGACTAACTTTAGCAACTATTCACATCGTAATAGTGTAAGTCGCCCAGTGTTTATCCAATAGTAACTTTTGTGGAATATAACAGCTTTGGAGACAGAAGCCATTGCAGCTTCAGTAGTAGCAACTTTTATGCTACATGTCCATTGATATGTCACCATCCACATCACTTCAGTCGTGTACGACAGCTCCACAAGCAAAAACACTTGCAGTTATAGTGTCTCATACGTTACACAATTTCATACAGCTTAACAGTATCATGAAAGCCAACAAAATTTCGTCTCAGTACGGAATTCATATCAACTAGTTTCACTAAAATCTCATTTTGAGCTAGTTTTCCTTAGAAACATTGAGTTTATTTTCTCTTTTCTTTTTTCTCCACGGTGACATTATCCAATGATTCTAAGCTGAGTAGAGAATATTAATTCACAAACACCATTTATAGTACGTTTTCTACAACACATGAATTATTGAATTTATTCTTCAGATGCATTTATGTAAATCTGTTTTACCATTTGTAATTGGAAACCTAATTTGCTGTCCAATTTCAAACTTATACCCTTAGACACATTTTTATTTAACAAAACGTGCTGGTGCATTACCTTGAATTAATGTACCCACTTTGATGTGACCAGGCCTATACTTCTGGTGGGGCGTACAATATATTGCAAAACTGATATATGTTTATAAATATTCATTGTTTTTTTCTCTATTCTCTGTACAACTCCACAATACTTTTTACAACTTAACTCTCATGTTACATAAACAATACAAGAGAAAAGTGAAATTTATTGACCAGAAGTTAACGAATTTAAAGTTTGATGTGTATGTGTGTGTGTGTATGTGTGTGTATGTGTGTGTGTGTGTGTGTCTGTGTCTGTGTGTTTCTGTGTCTGTGAGTGTTTCTGTGTGTGTCTGTCGGTGTCTCTGTGTGTCTGTGTCTGTGGGTGTCTCTGTGTGTGTCTGTGGGGTATCTGTGTGTGTCTGTGGGTGTCTGTGTGTGAATATGTACACGCTTGTTTATTTGTATATATTTGTACGCGTGTCTAGATATATAATATATTTAGTATGTATCAAATTATCTTAACAATAATAATAATAATAAATGTAACCAGACGTACCTAGTTTGCTTGTCGTTGCTTTACTTATATGTCTATTATGTATATATACATACATGGGAAGAGCCGTTTTAACGATGCGTCCTGCCCAACTCTTCGAAACGCCGGTGTTAAAACGGGGGTAGCTGATGAAGGAAAATGTTCTCTATGTGGCTTGTGTGTTTTCTGTACTCTGGTTATTATTATTTTCTTGTCGACGTTTTGTTTGCAACGTCCTGTACCCAGATATGCACCTATATATACAGGTAAACGTAGGTATGCACATACCTGTACGTATATATGCATATACTCATTTATTATTTGTTTATATATATATATATATATATATATATATATATATATATATATATATATATATATATATATATATATGTTTTGTGTGCCTCCATCTTGAAATTGCAATTTTTGTGTGATTGAGTGAGTACGTAAGTATGTGAGTGTACTCATAGTGTGTGCATTTGTGTATGTCGATGTGTGCGTGGTCTCGATGGGATTGTAAAAGTGAGGGGTGTGTGAATTAAAAACGTAGACTCTCTTTGCGAATCCTATTTTATTGCTATTGTCACCACAAATGCCATTAATAGGCTGATGGTTATTCAATGCGTAGCTTAATGCTTTGATCAATTAGATAAATTCCAATTGGCTTTATTTTAACTTCATTTTGACTTGCTTCTAAACGTTTTAATTAAGATTTATTAACATTTATTATCTTAAACCCTACGTTGGATATCAAGTGGAAGTTAATAGCGTACAGTCAATTTACATATTATGACACGCTCAAACGGACTAATCCTCAAATATTCATTTGATCCATGGTGCCTTCAAATCTTGACATCTAAGGAAGCGAATGGACTATTGAATAATTACATATTTCTATATATTATGGCATGCATTACATAACAATGAATAAATTCCATAAAATTGTATGTGATATGGAATAAAAATATTATCCATCACCGGAAACAATTTTATTGTCGATGTGGTTTCCCCTTTCGTCATTTAAATTATTAGTTTTATTATTCATTCAGCAGGACTTCAGTTAATCCTACCGGATCTTACGTTGGAGTTGTGTAGTGCTCTCATTTATATAAATGGAAGTCTTAAGGATTTCCGTTTGCTTTTAGAATACTCACTTGCCAAGATCCGGGCACGTTGTGCTAATGAGGTGAGATCCAGGAATATAATTGTCCCCTCAATCTCTTTTGTGTTCTCTCCCTATCTCTTTTTGTATACGCACATACTCACGCACACACACGCACACACACGCACACACACGCACACACACACGTATACGAGGTCTGATCAATAAGTATTCGGACTGTTGTCATAGTAGCGAAGCTAAAGCACGCGGAGTAAAGCCACTTGGTACAGCTTCACCTTGGATTCTGCTATGCATGTACACTAAGTTTTAACGTCTAGCTCACGTCTGCTGTTTACAGAAATGCTTGGAAGGAACGTGTGTAGCGTGTGATCGTCGCATTGACCATGGCAAGGGAGAGTTGTCATGGCAATACCTGTACAGAGGCCTATGCAATGTTACAATAAGTGTATGAAGAAGTGTGTATGAGTCACACACAGGTGTACGAGTGGTTCAGATGCTTCCAAGATGGCCGAAAAACTGTCGATATTTACGAACGTTCTGGGAGACCCGCAACCAGCAAAACTGAAAAAGACGTTACAGATGTGCGAGCAGCTGTGAGAGCAAATCATCGAATTACCATCTGTGAGTTATCAGAGGATGTGCAGATTAGTTACAGTTCAGTTCAGTCCATTATCACTGAAGACTTGGCTATGAAACGCGTGTCTGCCAATTTTATGCCAAAATTGCTTTCAACTGACCAGAATGACACGAGTTGCAGATGCACAAGCACTTCTTGATTGTGTCGAGAACGACGAAAGCTCTTTGAAAACTGTGCGTACGCTCTTGAACAGGTATGGCCAAGCTTTTCGCAAAATTTGAGGCAGATTCTCTTCTCAACTTTCTCTGTCATGGCCACTGCAACGATTACATGCTACACGCGTTCCTTCCAAGCACTGCTGTAAACAGCAGACATGAGTTAGAACGTTAGAAGTTAGTGCTCATACACAGCAGAGTTCATGTTAAATTTGTACCGAACAAATTCATGCTGTGTGCTTTAGATTCGTTACTATGGCAACAGTCCGGATACCTATTGATCAGACCATATATATATATATGCATACACACACAGATATATGCATATATACCTGTGTATGCATGTGAATAGATTTATACATGTATGTGAGGGCGTGTGTATGAGCGTAGATATGACCATATTACATTCGTTATGCATACACATTTTATTCTTAACTGCATAGTGTTGTTACGTTTATAAAGAATTACTGGCTGTCAAAATAATGAAATTACCTCTACACCAGTTATAATTTGTTTACATTCTTCATGAAAAGGTATATTCTTTTAATCTTCAGCAGTTGAGAAGAAGGTAAGCTATACCTAATACTTTGCAGGATAGAGGAAATTAGTTGGATGATACTAACTTTTAGCAACCGTTTATCGAAGCGTCATATATGGACATAAGTGTTACCATCAATGTCATAAAGACCTTACGTTCGAAACCTGTGCCAAGAGGTGTGTAATGTCATTGAGTATAGCATTTCATTACAAGCTAAAAAGCGAATACCAGCTCGTAATAATATAGTCATGTCATCTGCTGTGCTTACTTTAGTGTGGCCGAGAGACTATCTGTCTACAAGGGCACCGAAGGGCATCTACTGCAAGTGCACCGAATAAAATTAGCAAAAGACATGGTACATGCAATCTGGTTTTACTTGCTTGCATGTGGCCACTGCAGTTGGTTCCATGAGATCAGTGTATGTGTATGTATATATATATATATATATATATATATATATATATATATATATATATATATATATATATATATAAGCCTCAGAGTAACAAAAAAGAAATTAGAAATTCTTTTGCTACTAGTTGTTTAGCGAGAAGAAAAAAACTACTCAATAGACTATATGTTATTCATGTTAATACATACAGTGTACATTTAAACACATAAGAGAGATGTCCATAATAGGACATCTAACCCGCTAGAAGGAGCAGTCAAACTCCAAACCATAATTAGGGATAATTTCGAAAGGGAATGAAAATTGGAGCGCATCCTCTTCAAATTCTTGGGGGGGGGGGGCAAGTTCCATTGCAAACGCGGTCCATCTTCTGTTAAAACCCTCTACGTGTACGGCTCGGCATGCCGTGTCTAATGATGCGCAGACATGCACTGAGGCTGCGGCATCTCCAGATATTCTGCCTAAAGGGTGAACAGGTGTGGTCACGGTTTCTCAGACAGGCTTTTCCCAGCTCGATTCCTTGACTGAGCTGCAGTCTTGGGTCAAGAAGAGACCGAGGAAAGGTGACTGCCATCTGAGAAGTGCTGCCTCCCAGTTCATTTGCTAAAAGGTGGGTGAATGTAGCGAAAATGGCCCGTGTGAGTGGACATACTCTAATAATGCGCCTACAGGTTAGATAATTTGAGAGGAAAAAAGAGTGCCCTTTCCGGATGCCCTCAAAGCGTCAAGTGGTTCAGGATTAGTGGGGCATCTGAACCACCTCCAGATGGTTACCCCCATTATTGGGGGATTTTCATTGTTATATTATTTTTAGTTTGACGTTATTGTCATTGTTTTTATTGTGTACTCGTTGTTTTGTGTAAAATCCTCACTGTCCGTGTCTACTGTATTGTCCCCTATATGTTGGCCCTGGTGGCCTATAAATGGGATTATTATCATCATTATTATTATTATTATTATAGGTTTAGGTAAGAAAAGAAACCGGAACAGAACATTCAATACATGTAAGAAGGATTTCCTATAAGTCCGAATGTTATTCACTTATTCACGTAGGCGCCATTCGGGGTTTATTTCTACGTGCTTTTTCTGAAGGTTTTGTATGTCGCGACTCATTTAATCTTCAGGTTACAATCTCTCTTTCGCTCTTTCTCTCTCTCTCTCTCTCTCTCTCTCTCTCTCTCTCTCTCTCTCTCTCTCTCTCTCTCTCTCTCTCTCTCTCTCTCTCTCTCCCTCTCTTGATCTATCTATTTATCTATCTAGCTAGCTGGCTAGATAGCTATATCTCCCTCTTTTTTTGTTGCACACGCTCCCTGTCCCTATTATTCTTCACTCTCTCATGCTTTCTCTTTACCTCTCCCTCTCCCTTTCCTCTACTCTCTCACTCCCTCTTTCTCCTCTCATCTCCCCCTCCCTCTATCTCTCTCTAATACTAAAGACACGCTTAAACGATAAACATTTGTGACATTCACGCCTTTCAGACGATCATTACAGTAAAGTTTTATGCTTTCAATTAGAAAGTAAAACTGTGTTGTATTTCCGCTTACAAGAGGATTACCTCTTTCGTTATTGTATAAGGCATACACATTATATTATATTGATACCTTAGAACTAGGTACTAGACACAATTATCAAAGGGAATTAAACAGTCAAACAAATTGATGTTAGTAAATTTATTGATGCTGAAGTAATGAAAGATACCCCGTTGGGATTTAGGCACAAAACATAAAGGGACAGAAGCAATTATTTAGTGTAAAGTAATACGGTTTCTGGAAATTCGCCTCCCTCAAGTAAACATTTGGTTGTGCAGTTTTGACAAAGATGTGCAATATTTTGTTCCATGAGGAGATTACATTTCCGTCGTGAATTCACAGCAGGAAGAAGCTAACTTCAAAATGCTAAAAAGGATAAAATTGTAAGGAACACACACACGCACACACATAAATACGCATGCGCGTTTTCTTCATAACATTGACTCCAAGATAATATATAAACAGTATTGTGATAAAGATTCCACGAGTTGACTTCTGTATTCTATGTGGCTTAATCATATTTCAGAGGAATGGCCTGAAAAACTTCAAACAGACTGAGGAAATATATGTCATGGCTCAGTGGTTAAAGTATCCTGCTCAATATTAATAAATAGAGAGTTCCAATCCCGGACCGAGCTGCGAGTTGTATTTTTGATAATAGACATTTTATTTCACGCTGCTCCAGTTCACTCAACTGTAGAAATGAGTTGGGACACCACTGGTACCAAACTGTATCAGCCATTGCCTTTCTCTTGAACAAAATCAGTGGAGCAGAGAGAAGGGACTGATATGCATGAGCGACAGCTGGTCTTACATAATTAACGTTACCCAGACTGGTGCCTCGGAGGGGAATTTTGTAGGTGCAGTCACATGATCATTCATGACCGAAGGAGGTCTTTACCCTTTACCCTTTATATATATATATATATATATATATATATATATATATATAGAGAGAGAGAGAGAGAGAGAGAGAGAGAGAGAGAGAGAGAGACAAAGAAATAGAGTGTGAGAGAGAGAGATAAAGGGTATAAACATATTCATATATATATATATATATATATATATATATATATATCATTATATATATATATATATATATGTGTGTGTGTGTGTGTGTGTGTGTGTGTGTGTGTGGTGTGTGTGTCTGTGTGTGTGTGTGTGTAGTTTTTTATGACCATATTACATGTATGGCCCACGCTTCTAAACGTTTCACGCACATGGAACTCATGTACGATCTACCATCTCATGTTCACATTCTTGCTATTTTTTATTTCATATTTCAAATATCTTTTTCAACATATAGTTGATATTATTATTATATGTATATATTATTCATATTCTCTGTTTTTATATTTATAGTATTGTAAATTATATTTTCACATGCCCCTTTTTAAAAGAAAAATTTCTCCTTATATTATACGTTTTGTATATTATTTGTACATATCCCTTTTTAAAATCTGTTCCATAATTCCTTACATCTTATAAATTTTTTCTCTCTCATCAAACTTTTTCCGTTCGATTTTACACCATTCGACCATCGCATAAAATTGTAAGGAATTGACTGACTGTATAATAGCGCCCAACATCCAATGCTTCGGACTTACTGTAGCTGATATACATCAACTTTTGTCCATCATCGTGGACAACACCTACTTCTCTTTCCAGGACCATATATACAAACAGACAACAGCTCTCCCCATGGGATCCAGTCTCTCGGGCCTACTAGGCATCACTTATATGAACCATCTGGAACGTCGAGCACTCAACATCTGCCGCTCATGCGCCTTGTTGACCAGGTACGTAGATGACATCCTCATACTCACATCCTCCCGTGAAGAGGCTGACAGAATATTCACGACGTTCAATAACATGGACATGAACATAAAGTTCACTATAAAACATCCCGACATCACTGGTTCACTATCATTACTTGACTTCAAATTGAATATAACAGAAGAAGGGGAGATCCACACCGAGTTCTACAGGAAAGTAGCCAGTAGAGATATGTTTGTCCAATATAATTCAGCACTTCCATTCGGTGCCAAAATAGGATACGCCAGAAATGAATTTACACGCATCCAGGGCAAGTGCAACAGAACGGAGGACAAGGTGACCTACACTACACGGTCATTACTACTACTACAACCAACAAAAAATGCCCCCACGTGGACTATTGACACCAGTAAGGAACAATTATGAACTTTTCATTTAATTTCATTTTTTTTAAATATGTATTTTTGATAAGGTTCGTTTTTACAAGAAACGAAACATGTTAATATCTCTGACAAAATTTTAAATTAAAATTCATTTTTTATATATTGGCGTTTTCAAACTTCTTTTTTATAAATATATACCCACTCGTATGCCACCTACACTTATATATATATATATATATATATATATATATATGTGTGTGTGTGTGTGTGTGTGTGTGTGTGTGTGTGTGTGTGTGTGTGTGTGTATGTATGTATGTATGTGCGTGTGTATGTTTGTGTGTCTGTGTTTGTTCCCCACCCCCAACATCGCTTGACAACTGATGCTGGTGTGTTTACGTCCCCGTAACTTAGTGGCTCGGCAAAAGAGACCGACAGAATAAGTTCTTGGCTTACAAAGAATAAGTCATCGGGTCGATTTGCTACTCTAAAGGCAGTGCTCCAGCATGGCCACAGTCAAATAACTGAAACAAGTAAAAGAGTAAAAGAGTAAACTACTTTTATAATATATTCTCTAACCAAAACACTCAAACAATATACACCAATACACATAAAAAATATACAAAGTAATAATACACAATTACAACATGTAAATAAGTAATAAATACAAAAATGGGAAAACAGCTAAAAATATACTGTAATGCAAATGTACGACCATATAGATTTAAAAAGTATGGAAAACAGTCATAATAAATAAATAGACAAAATCCTTTCACTTTTACAATAATCTCTAACCAAAACACTAAAACAAAACACACCAGTACACATATAAAAGAATAAAGAAAGTAATAATGCACAATTACAACATATAAATAGATAATAGATAGAAATAATGTGAAAACCACAAAAAAATGTGAAAACCACAATATATAGCAATATAGATTTTGAAAGTATGGAAGACCCTACATTCAAAAAAACTATGTGCATACAACGAATTAGAGAAAACCCGGGTAAACCACAGTTTTACCCGGTTTGTTCATTTACGTGGCCGCTCTGAGCAAAATGTGATAGGGCATTACCATCTTGAGACATAAGTAATGTGTGTGTAAATTTGGGTGAAAATCAGTTGTGAATTGTGTGAACTGTATGCATTGCTCAATATACACACATATACTGTGATTTATATATACTAGCTTATGTAGACACAAACTTTTTGAAGTTGTATATTGATGTTATTCTTGACACTCCGTCGCTTACGACGTCGAGGGTTCCAGTTGATCCAACCAACGGAACAGCCTGCTCGTGAAATTAACGTGCAAGTGGATGAGCATTCCACAGATACGTGTACCCTTAACGTAATTCTCGGGGGTGTTCAGCATGACACAGCGTGACAACGCTGACCCTTTGAAATACAGGTACAACAGAAACAGGAAGAAAGAGTGAGAGAAGGTTGTGGTGGAAGAGTACAGCAGGGTTCGCCACCTTCCCCTTCTGGAGCCTCGTGGAGCATTAGGTGTTTTCGCTCAATAAACACTCACAACGCCCGGTCTGGGAATCGAAACCGCGATCCTATGACCGTGAGTCCGCTGCCCTAACCACTGGGCCATTGCGCCTCCACATTGATGTTATATATTAAGAAAAGAGTACTCAGGATCTGGATAAATACTATTTATTTAGCACCTTCATTCTCTTCAGGGATTCATCATGAACAGGTTGTTTACAGAGAATTCATACATTTTCTATATATCTGAGTTAGGAGAAATTTGTCTTCTTAGGTTTTACAAAAAGGGAGTTTGAGATGTGTTCATTTGAGATATTCTTTGTCATTTTGAGTTAAATACGAGTGTAGTAAATTTTTTAACAAAGCATACATGAAAGATCTGTGGTGACTTCGTTAGAGAGAAAATAAATAACGAAAGAAAGGTAGAAAAACAAAGAAAACTTGAACAAAAGATAGACAAAGAAAGAAAGAGATAGGGGTGTGTTTTTCTCTGGGATGGTTGAAATTCATGACAGGTCAAAGAGGTCAATTTTTAATCAGTGGCAATAAATTTCTTTTGATCATTGAATAACTGGCAGGATTTTTGTCTGTTGTCACGTTGCCCAGCTATAGAAAATAGAGGCTGTGTGATAAGTAGCTTGCTTGCCAGTCCCATAACTCCGAGTTCAGTCTCACTGCGTGGAACTTTGTGCAACTGTTTTCTGCTATAGCCTCGGATCAACCAAAGCCTTGTGAGTGAATTGATAGACGGAAACTGAAATAAGCCCGTCGTATATATGTGTGTGTGTGTGTATGTTTGTTTATTTGTTTGTTTGTTTGCCTGCGCTGTCCCCCTCACCATCACTTGACAACTGATGTTGGTGTGTTTACGTCCCCGTAAATTAGCGGTTCGGCAAAAGAGGCTGATAGAACAAGAACTAGGCTACAAAGAATAAGTCCTGGGGTCGACTTGTTCGACTAAAAGTGGTACTTCAGCTTGGCCGCAGTCAAATGACTGAAAGAAAAAAAAAGAATGTGTGTTTGTGTGTGTGTGTGTGTGTGTGTGTGTGTGTGTGCGTGTGTGCGTGTGTGCGTGTGTGTGTGTAAAACCCAAGAATCGAGGTCTAAGAAGAAAATTAACGTCATGCAATCCGTAGTAAATATAAGAAATTTTCAAGCACAATAGTTATTCATTGAGACGGAAAGTTGTGGATATTTTTGTTGTCGAAGTGCGATAAATTGTTCTTTATATATTACGGTAGGCAACCAGGGTTACCGGGTATGCGAATAAGAAAACAAGAGTTAAGGAATAAAGTAGGAAAGATGCGAGCTACATATTTTATAGCGAGCGGAACCTCGAAAATGCTAAATATCCGAACGAGGTGTATACCGCAGGCTACTCTTCATGCATATTTTTTTTTCTCCCTATTGAGAAATACGCTGTTACTCTATCCAGATTTAAAGCTGAAGTTATACCTGTAATTATTGGTGTATTGGGATATGTAACACAGTGCCTAAGTACCAACCTTAAGAAATTAGGCTTCTCAAAACCAGAAAGGAGAAAGCTGATATGAAAATGACAGATCTAAGCCATCGCTAGAAGTGTAAAAATCTGTAAAACTTTCTAGACGTTTATGAACTTGGTATATAGGAGCATGTCTAGATATGCAGGTATATGCATGATGATACATATATAAAGCAAAACATGCAAATAGTCACATACATACATGCATATATACATACAAAAACATCCTGTTGATATTGTTCAAACTCCAATGAATGAGGCTTGGATCTAGGTTAGGAACCGGCTATTTCTCTATTGGTAAGAAATCTTGAAATAAAACTGAATGATGACATACATACATATTCTTTTCTACTCTTGGCACAAGGCCCGAAATTTTGGGGAGGGAGCCAGTCGATTATATCGACCCCAGTACGCAACTGGTACTTAATTTGTCGACCCCAAAAGGATGAAATGCAAAGTCGGCATCGGCGAAATTTGAACTCAAAACGTAAAGACAGACGAAATACCGCTAAGCATTTCACGCGGCGTGCTAACGCTTCTGCCAGCTCGCTGCCTGTGCATACACGCATATTCAATACAGCAAACTGGTGGTCTAACATCTTAACTACTACCAAACTTTCGTTGTCCAACCTTCAGACCTCGGCAAAGAAATTTATTAAAAAAATTTGAATTATAGACAAATCTTGAATTGCAAATATGTCCCACTTGTATATATAAAGAAATATACTCAATATTTCACAATATTTCCAGGGCGTCGTTCTGTGCACTTTCGTTCTTTGCACGTGTGATGACACTATGAATACGAATAATAGGATTAGAAATGCTTATCATTCAACCACGGTAGTGGTTGAATATATTCTTAAGTCCACCATTTCGTCAATCGCAGCAGCTTCCAAGCTTCACCACTAATTCAGTTCTCAACTCAACTGCAAACTGTTAATAGTTTTAAAGAAGATACCTCCTCAGCTACACTTTTGGCATAAATAGTTTGAGATTTGGTTGACTAGAAAAAAGTTACATCAAAATATCTGCGACCTCAAGGGAGCAGTAAGGCAGATATTCATCTTCAAGTAACATAAACTTTTAATTTTAAATTAAAAATATACTTTTCTTAGACTTAAATGATAGAAAAATGCACGAGAAATTCAGAATCGTTAGTCGCATTGGGCAAAAATTTGTAGAAAAACTGTTATGAGGTAAAATGCTACGAAATTTGATATCGGTAAGGGAGTAAAACTTAAGCAATAAGAATAAAGAATATATTTCTAAAATGAATATTCTTATTCCAAGGCGGTGAGCTGGCAGAAACGTTAGCGCGTGGGCGAATTCTTTAGCGATATTTCGTCTATCTTCGTGTTTTGAGTTCAAATTCCGCCGAGGTCCACTTTGACGTACAGATTATTTAATTAATATTTTTTTTAACTAAACACTTTCAAACATCCGATACTGGTAGAATGCGTCACCCAGAACAGAATTTACTCTTAACAGTTTTGACAAAATTTTGTATTTTAGAAACGGTATTTTGTCTGTCTTTACGTTCTAAGTTCAAATTACGCCGAGGTCGACTTTGCTTTCACTAAGTGAAAAAAAAATTGATTTTTTGCGTCAAATCAAGTACCTTGACCTCCTAATATGCTGCAAATCCCTTGTTTTGGTTCGGAAAAAATGAGGTGGAGGTCCCCCCCCCCTCAATCCCGGAATCATCGCAAATTTTCTTTTTTTCGTTGTATGAATTCCTGTGACCTCCTAGTATTGCAAAATTAGGTTACTTCAGGTGAGCCTGGTAACTGATGGTTTTGAGGTCGTATTGTTTGTAACATTTGGTGAAGCATTTTGCAACCAACAACATGTTAAAAATCCCTGCCATTAATTTGGTGTGGAATTGTAATATCAAATAATTCAATCACATCATATATTTAAATTAAACATGAAAAGAAATTGAAAAATTATCATCACTTACATGGAAAAATTGAAATATTATCTTTCAGTATTTTATAAGCTAAAATCTTAAATTATTAATTGACACATTATTAATTATCTTATAACAGCAATGCCTGGAAAAATAATGGATTACATGGAAAAATGCGAACATGAAAAGTAATATTCTTAAGATTATAAACCTGAAAAAGTACAGGACAAGTTATTACACCTGGAAAAGTATAGGACAAACTATTACTTCAACTAAAGTAGAGAATAAGAAACTTTTTACTTAAAATTTGAATTTTAAAACTTATTTTATTATAGTTTACAAATAGCACTAAGTAGAATTTAGCTAATATATTACCTTAAATACAGAAAAAAGTGACTAATTAGACAAGCTTAAAAATTAGCTGGACAGTTTTGTACAATAAATTAAAAAGATGAGAACTGTAAAGAGTGATAAATTAGAAGAACTGGCATTCTTTGCTGCAATATTTTAACTAAAAAGTTTCTTATTCTTTACTTTACTAGAAGTAATATCTTGTCCTATACTTTTACAGGTGTGATAACTTGTCCTGTACTTTTCCAGGTTTATAATCTTAAGAATATTACTTTTCATGTTCGTATTTTTCCGTGTAATAATAATAATAATAATAATAATAATAATAATAATAATAATAATAATAATAATAATAATAATAATAATAATATTCTATCACGGTTAATATAAATACACTGTTTTTTCCTAACTAATCCTGAATTTTCAAATCTTCCTTGTTTATAAAATATACCCTCTATGATCGGTTACTATCAAACCACAACCCTTGTTTTTCCTTGCATTGTAAATACATTTTCTTAACCTATTTCTAATGATAATTTTAATTCTATTTTATCTCTATTATAACCCAGCATACTTATGCCTTTTCCATCTACTGTTAATAATTAATTTATATTCTGGTTTTATCTATTTATATAACAATTCCATTATAATATTTTCTTTATTTTCATTTTATATTACCTTAATTCTTTTTATATATCTTAACATAGCATCTTTTATTGGCTTACTTTTATAAATTTTTTTAAAAAGGAATTTCTTAGTATAGCTTCTATATAATTTTTTGTTATAGCTTTTATCATAATTCTTCTCTCAGATATTTTCTTATATTTCCTCGTATATTTTATAAATCTTAATCTTATATCCTTATATCTTAAGATTTCATATATTCTTCATATATTTTTCATAATTTTGGATGTTTTACTAATACTTTGACAGTTTTAAATTTTTTTCATATAGCCCACTGTATACATTCTATTGTATATATACAAAATATTTCATATGTTTTATAGTTCATGCTTTTGTGTACTCTCTATTCTTTTACTCTTTTACTTGTTTCAGTCATTTGACTGTGGCCATGCTGGAGCACTGCTTTAGTCGATCAGATCGATCCAAGGACTTATTCATTGTAAGCCTAATACTTATTCCGTCGGTCTCTTTTGTCGAACCGCTAAGTTACGGGCACGTAAACACACCGATATCGGTTGTCAAGCAATGTTGGAGGGACAAATACAGGCAAACAAACATATATACACACACACGCACACACACACACACACACACACACACACACACATATATATATATATATATATATATATATATACATATATACGACGGACTTCTTTCAGTTTCCATCTACTAAATCCGCTCACAAGGCTTTAGTCGGCCCGAGGCTATAGTAGAAGACACTTGCCCAAGGTGCCACACGGTGGGACTGAACCCGGAACCATATGGTTCGTAAGCAAGCTACTTACCACACAGCCGCTCCTATGCTTATATATGTATCCTTTATATTTTTTAAAATTTTATTATATTATATTTTATATTTATATTTGGCTATATTTTTATTTATATTTTGTATTTCCTTATATTTTTAAAGTTTGTATAGCATAAAAATTTGGTGGAAATATATTATTTCTAATTTTTTTCATAATATTAGTTATATGTTACAACCTTATATTATCATATACTAAATTATACATAATCCCCTTATTTAGTTATATCTGAAATTTGTAAGGTTAAAACTAAGGTTAAAACTTACTTCTTCAATTCATATACCATCCATAATTCTTTAAGAGGTATACCTTTTAAAAGTTCACTTTTTCTTCCCCTTTAAGATGGCATTCAAAATAAGCCATATTGGCTACCCCTATCCCCTCTTCTCTTTCTATTATCACCACTCCCCCATCAGACATTCTCGTTTACCACCCCATGACCTACCCTTTTGGTGTTGATATAAACGGATGTAAAGTTCCATTTTCTCAGATAGTAGAACGATGTCATGATACTAATTAATTTATAACTTCTTAAAAATCTAATTTTAGATGTTTTGCAATTAACATTCTCCCTGTTGTCTTGGGTGCATAGATAACGGTGTGACTACTCTTATTCACCCCCACCCCCACCCCATACTCTAGCGTATGTTAATTTCTTGCTTGTCTTTCAACGTACTGTCCTTTTTTTCATTTTGCCAAACATTTAGCAGCGGAATCATTGTAAATATTTGCTTTCTATTGATGATATGAATATGTTTAACTATCTAACTTGTACTTTATGCTCGAAGTCTATGTGGTCATCTGATGAGAACGGTTTTCTTTGTAATGATGTAATACTTTCACATTGTAATTACATCGTTTAACCTACCCTGTTCGTCACTTCACTTATTACATTTACCGCGTTTATTTCTTTTTCCCCCACACTGACGCTACAGTCATCAGCAACAGCATAACTATCGATTCTAGTATCACCAGGATCGGCAAAACTATTGCCCACAAAACTGAAGCTTGTGTTGACGAAGAAGAAACTTGATTTCATCAGTAGCTGATATCTCCTCTATACAAACCAGTATTGTCAGGGCAATTGTTTTCATATGTGCTACCACAAGCAGCCGTTGTATCAATTCCAGCAGAAAAAATCCAACAGCAGGTACAGAAAACTTAGAGCTGACAAATTACTGAAGAATTTCGCAGCGGTCCATAACGATGATTCTCATAAGTTGGTTGTGTGTGTGTCTTTGGCGCGTGTCTTTACAGCAAAATCGATAAAGTACAAGATATTAAACAATGGACAATTAGCATCAACACTAGTTTCTCCTCTCTTCATTATTTTGGTTTCAACTAGGTGCAATCCTTCTCCAGAACGTCCTTTCTTGTTCATTCATTCTTTGTACAGTTTTTCTGCTGATACCGATAAGCAACAAATTAAATGAAATATTTGACATCAATCTCATTAGCTTTAAAAGGCCACGTCAAAGCTATTCATGCAGCTCCTCTACCCCAGACCTTGCAGACTAGACAGATATATAGGGGGCTATATTGTCGTCCTTAAAGAAGAAAAGAGATTTAAGTTGATAAATGAGATGATTGTTAGCAGTCATCTATACTTTTACAGGTGTGATAACTTGTCCTGTACTTTTCAAGGTTTATAATCTTAAGAATATTACTTTTCATGCTCGCATTTTCCCGTGTAATAATAATAATGATAATAATAATAATAATAATAATAATAATAATAATAATAATAATAATAATAATAATAATAATAATAATAATATTCTGTCACGGTTAATATAAACACACTATTTTTTTCCTGGCCAATCCTGAATTTTCAAATCTTCCTTGTTTATAAAATATACCCTCTATGATCGGTTACTATCAAACCACAATCCTTGTTCTTCCTATACAATGTTGGTTATGAAAACAATTGAATAGTATTTCACATTGTCAGAGAATTTATTCTTTGATTTGGGAACACATTATAGCAAGATTCCGAAACACATTGTAGCAAAATTCTGAAGCGCATTATAGCAATATTCCAAAGACTAGAATAGATTCCTGTACATACAGAGATACGGAAGAATTCGATGGGGACAAAAGTTTTTACTAGAGTGTAGTGGATATAAATATTAAGAAATAATATCAAAGCATGTTGGTAAACGTGGTTATCAATTCGAAAGTATAACAAAGATTATGTGTGTACGTTTGTATGTGTATGTGTGTGTGTGTGTGTGTGTGTGTGTGTGTGTGTGTGTGTGTGAGTGTGCGTGCAAATGTATGTAGGTGTCTGCATGTATGCTTTTATGTATATGTACATATGTGTGTGTTTATGTATGTATATGGAAAGAAAGGGAGAAAGGGAAAGATACACAGAGAGAAATTGCTAACATGAAGAAACCTTACAGAAAGAAATGTCTTTGAAAGTAATATATTCAGGCTGAAATTTATTGAAAAGAGTGGTAGGAAGACTCCAACATTTAGCACGTTACATTTCTACACAGGTTTTTCAGAAGGAATATATATAAATATGTACGTATGTATGTATGTATGTATGTATGTATTTATGTATGTATGTATGCATGTAACAGTGAGAGAGAAAGGACGAGGGAGGAGGAAGAAAACTAAGTGGAATAGGAGGAGGAAATGAGGGTACGAGAAGCAAGGGGAATAGAAAGAGAAGAGAAAGAGGAGAGAAAGAGAAGAGAAAGAGAAGAGAAAGAGGAGGGGAGAAGAAGGGGAGGAGGAAGGGGAGGAAGAGGAAAGGAAGAAGGGGGTGAGGAGGAGGATGTGGAGGTGGGAGAAGGAGCTAAGGAAGGGGGAGGATAAAGTGGAGGAGGAGGAGGGGAGGATAAAGTAGAGGAGAAGGGGGAGGAGGGGAGGATAAAGTAGAGGAGGAGGAGGAGGAGGAGGAGGAGGAGGGGAGAGAAAGAGGAGGGGAGAGATGAGGAGGGAGAAAATGGAGGAGGAGGAAGTGGAGGAGGGGAAGAGGAGGAGGAGTAGAGGAAGGGAGAGGAAGAGGAGGAGGGGAGAAAGAAGCCGAGGAAGTAGAAGAGGAGGTAGTGGAAGTGGAAGAGAAGGAAGTGGAAGTGGAGGAAGTGGAAGTGGAAGTGGAGGAAAAGGAAGTGGAAGGGTAGGAAGTGGAGGTAGAGGAAGGGGAGGGGAGGAAGGGGAGGGGAGGAAGGGGAGGAAGAAGAAGAAGATGAAGAAGAAGAAGAAGAAGAATATTGTAGGATAGAAGGACGACTGGGTGGATGGATGGATGGATAGATGGATGGATCGATCGATAGACAGATAGATAGACAGACAGACAGACAGACAAACAGACAGATAGTTAGTGAGTGAGTGAGTCAGTCAGTCAGTCATACAGTCATACTTCCTTTCATTACTAAATTTAGACTAAATTGGGTGCCATATGAAAAAAGCATTAATCTTCATTTATTATGCGGCTAACTCAGCATAGAAAGTACCAGCAAAAATAAAATATACCAATATTTTGATGGATGGCTAGATGGATGAAGAGATAAATGGATGGACAGAAAGATAGATCGATTGAGTGGTATATGAATACATGGATAAAAGATAGACGGATAGACAGACAGACAGACAGACAGACAGATAGATAGATAGATAGATAGATAGATAGATAGATAGATAGATAGATAGATAGATAGATAGATAGATAGATAGGTAAAGAAATGCTTAAAGCAGAATGTAATTTTTTTTATACATAGTTAACTAAATGGAGGAATCAAAATTCAAACAAAATGTTTCTGGTAACTGCATAATTAGTAACAACTAGATTCTGAAGAAGAGCATTTGACAAAAATAGGCACCATGTGAAATAAACAAGGGTATCTATTCATTGCACTGTTAACTGCGGTATAGAAGATCCTGACAAATATGAAATAAAATGCGTCATATTTCGTTTTTGTTAGGATTGTATAGAACTGAGTACGTAAAAGAAAAAAAGTAAACGGCCACATAAGATCACATAAAAAATAAATAGTGAATAACAGCAACAACAACAACGAAGACGACACCGACAACAACAACCGGCTCATGATCCAACAAATAAAAAAAAGACTAAAGCACATACAGAGAGAGCCATTTCGAAAATCTAACAGAAGCTATAAATGAAATACTAAAACTAGTCATAACAAAATCAATATCTGTGGATCAATGAAAACACCTCTCCAAGTTAAGAATAAATGAACAATTATAGAAAATAATAGCCAATAATGCAATGAGGCTCTTCAAGAAATACTTTCGGCAAAAAGAAAATCGCATTACAAAAATACCTAAATTTATGTAGTTGCTAGGGAAACTGGCTTGAAGTAAATATTTCCTAGCCAAATCTCACCTAAATACAGCAGGGAAAGATGAAATACAAGATCAAATAAAAAGGAAAAGAATCCTTACTTGGTGAAATAGGGAGGAAGACATCTAATTTATATCTATGCATATAAATGTACGCATGTATGTGTATATATATATATATATATATATAGGGAGAGAGAGACAGACAGACAAACAGACAGATAGATAGATAGATAGATAGATAGATAGATAGATAGATAGATAGATAGATAGATAGATAGATATAATCATAACAAATAGAATTCCGAGGAGATAGATCTTTTATGTGAAAGAAATATTTAAGCAACTAATCCTAGCATTAACATTCTAGATGGGAACTGAAAAAATGTTTTAAAATTATGAGAGCTTCTCCCAAAGAATCTCGTACTTGATATAGACAGTCAATTACTTTCGAAGGATATTATTAAAAAGAATATATCAGAATAAAAGTTCAATCATATTGGGAGAGCATATGAAGATAAATCATAACAATACAATATATGATGCATAAAAACAGAAGCAGAGTGAAACAAATCACAATACTTTCACAGGATTACTCTAGTAGAGCAAAAAGAGGATTTCCTCATAGGCAAAGGCATGTGCTTTCGGGTTCTGTCCCAATGCACGGAACATTGGGAAAATGTTTTCTACTAAAGCTTCGGATTGATAAATAGATTGTCAATAAATTTTGCTGGTGGAAACTGCTTGGAATCCCAACGTATAATTGTGAATGTCGTTGTGTTCGATTTTGTACGCTCCGCGCTTGACAACCGGTGTTCATTTATCTACTTCCCCTTAACTTTGCGGTTCGACAAAAGAATCGATAAAATAAGTGTCAGATTTTCAAAATCAGCACTGAGAACGATTTGTTTAAGTAAATTATTCAAGGGGGTGCCCCAGGATGGCCGCTGTCCAATGAGTGTAACGAGTAAAAGGTAAAAAATAAAGATGCAATTCGATACACTAAAATTGGGATTACTGGTTAAAGGTAAACAGAATGTAATATGTTTTCGGCTTTTTAAACCCTGTTATGTATATGTGTGTGTGTGTGTGTGTGTGTGTGTGTGTCGGTGTGCGTGAGTGTCGATGTGTGTGTGATTGTTTTGTTTTTTTTTTTCATTTTCATAGTGAAAGTAAGAGAAAATGCATTTGTTCCTATTTTTTACATTCTGAGTTCAAATTGCGCTTTCCGTTTCTCCGGGATAGATAAAATGAGTACCTGTCAAGTAATGGGGTCGATTATTATCGACTAACTTCTTCCTCTTAATGTCGTTACTTCGAGTCTAAATTAGAAACGATTAATTACTAAAGATCCTAGAATCAACATCTGACTGCTTACAAGATGGGAAAGCAATATTAATTTTAAATGTTTTTTCACTGAACCAGTTCATTCAAACTGGTGAAGCTTTATTTGGTATGATTGAACCCAACATCTGTTATGCATTAGAATTATTCTAATATACACGCAGGACCCCTCACTAACCAACAGCCAAAGACCGCTAATAGCAAGAAACAAAATAAATATCTTCGTCTTTGATTCCACATCCAGATTGAGATCTAACATTGTGATGGCGTTAATATATTGAGCTGTAATTATTCGCGTGACATGGTACATTTCTTTTCCTAATACTTAATAGAATGGAATTTTCCTTGGAGTGTATTTTTCTCACGAGAAGAAATTATAGTTTTTTCTTCAGGATAGAAGTAATTATTTATTATTTAATGCAAAATCATACTATTGACGTTCGAAACCAATTAAAGTTAAGTATTTTTTTTCTGCCTTCGTCTATAACAATCCTCCAAAGTAGTGCGCTAATCTTCACATCTAAAGTTAAGTACCCTATTCCGTAATGTTGCTGATATTGCTTTTCTATTATCAACAGCCGTACACGTCAATATCTTTATATGTAATCGGTACAGTTTATCGAGAAACCAGTGGATTTAGTTCGATGCAAAATTATGTAGAAGCATAAGTGGATAGAAGAAAAGGAAGTGAAAGAAAGGTGTGATCAGAGATACTGTCGTTCTGTCAAGTTGGTGATGTTGTTATAATGTGGTATTCTATTGGTAAGTGCCTGGTTTGTGATATAATTGGCCTCACATCGATCTTTCTATTTCCTGTTTTGAGGCGGTAGTCATAGAACGTTTGTACCCACATGGTTGCGGAACCCCTCTTCTATATGTTGGCTATGGTCTTAGTTTAGCTGCAGCTGTTATTGCTCCTGCTCTTACTACTGCTACTTACTACTACTGTTGTTGTGGCATCGGAGTCGTTAACACCCTTTCTTTCAAGGTACAAATCCTTCTGATGATTGATTCTGTCACTTGCATAACTCGGAACGTCCAGCCCTCCAGCAACTTTTTCATCCTCTCCTCCCCTTCCTATCTATATTTCACTGTCCTCTATTCTTTATCACATAACTTTACAATTTCCGTTCGCAATTAGTACTTTTGAAAAACCTCAGTTTCTATAGGAAACTAGAGCACAAGAACTCCTCTCAATTGGCGTTCCTTTTCGCAACAAAGCAGCAAAAATGTGCGATCACAAACTGCAAATTAATAACGGCACTTACAACATGGAAGAGCCATTTAGCTATCTAATAACATACAAAACTGTTGAATTCACTTTAAATTTCATAAGGTGTCAAAATCTTTCTTACACAATAGCGTCGACTGCACAGTTTTATTCAAAACCAGCTGTGTACCCATAAGAAAAGGTATCTTTCAGACATTCACTTCACTTCTCGTTTGCCTAACTCTGGAACCATAAGCAAATTTATTGAAAGAAATTACTAATAGTTGCAGATGTTACAGACAATCTGTAAATCATTTCTTCTACATGGAAATGACATCAAAATATCAATATCCAGTTGGAAGTCTTACTAAAAATTTCTCATAAAACTAACCAAACATAAAAATATATATTAAATTAGACAAATGTGACAAAGCTAAAAGAAATATAAAAGAAATACACAAACTAAAGCTGAGAATATGTTACGATGTGTTTGTATTCAATGTCATAGAACACAATTTAAGTAGCTGCCTTGTCACTAAAGAAATAAATAAAGCCCAGCTAAGCTCTCATTTTCTGTCTCTAAAGATAAAGTGAAATTGTTCACATCTGTCTATGCATATCTATTTAAACTGAAAATGATCAAGGTGTACATGTATGAATCAACAGAATAGACGAGTTTCTTCATAAAGTATTTAGTTACGTCATCTTTACAGAGTAGATATTCTCGAAGAAGAATTTGAAGTATGAGTAATGTTAACTGGATTTAACAAACTATACACCTAATTCTCAAAATAGGTACTTATAGTGAATTAGTAAGACCCTAATAGGACATCTATAACAAACTCGCGCTATTCAAAAGTAACCATTAATATTCTTCTGATAATCATTATTCATGTAATTCTTGTTAATATTCTGTTTTCCTACTTAGTCCCTACATGCATATGCAACAGAAAAAGCTCATTGGTAGACAATATATGAACATGTAAGCAGAATCATATGTGCGTTAATATCGTTATATATGATTGTACATATATGTTGTGTATATTAATATATATGTGTGTACATATAAATGTATTTGTGTATATGTGTGTATTGTGTGTATATTTGTAGATGTATATAATGTTATATGTAAGTGCGAGTATGTATATATACATACATACTTGTGTGTGTGTGTGTGTGTGTGTGAGTATATATGTAATTATTTATGTACATGTGTTATGCGTGTGTATACATGAATGTGTATATATATATATATATATATATATATATATATATATATATATATATATATATATATATATATATATGTATGTATGTATTATGTATCTGGTTGTATGTGTTCACATGTGTATATACATATTTGGGTATGTGCGCAATCTATTTGTATATATGTGTGCATATGCTGACTTAAGTATCGGTTAAGATGACTGGCAAGTAACACCCTAGCTGCCAATAGCGAATAATCAAGCGTAGGAATATTCCACTGGTATCTTTAAAACGTTATAACAACCATTATATCGCTCTCCCCAGTATCATAGACACCACGGAGACTTAGGTACTTATTCCTTATCTACTGGTATTAGAGAAAATTCTCTTTTCTTCTATGGGTATTTAAGAAAATTCTTTGATCTAGTTTAACACAGTAGTTATGGTCATTCATACTATAATGCTCTCTGAAATCTGTTATAAATCTTAAAAGTTATTTGCGAGTGTTAAGCAACCCTTTACGACTTGATAATGTAATCTGTTTAATAGCATTTCCTTATGTAACGATTTTATTATTATTAATGAAATGTGCGTAGGATGACGTAAGCAAATAATTTATTAACAAACTCTGTTCTATATGTGTGTGTGTGTGTGTGTGTGTGTGTGTCTGTGTGCCTGTGTGTGAGTTTACGGATATATATATATGTGTGTGTGTGTTGACATACATATATATATGTTTGTCTACGTACATGTATCTCTGTCTGTCTATCTGTCTGTCTATCTGTCTGTCTGTCTGTCTGTGTGTATGTATGTATGATGCGTGAATGTTGTACGACCTGCAGAAAATAACATCCAAATATGTTTTATTCATACGTACAATTATTTAAAAAGAAAATATTCGATAACATAATCCTTAAGAATTTGCTTCTGTATTTCAGATAAAGGAAAACACAACGTGGTCCATGGAACGGTGGATAGTCACAGCTGGAAAGCTCTCATCATGTATCAGCTTAATCAGGGCTGCCTACATAGAACAGTTGGAGGCGCAATGGCCTAGTGGTTAGGGCAGCGGACTCGGGGTCATAGGATCGCGGTTTCGATTCCCAGACCGGGCGTTGTGAGTGTTTATTGAGCGAAAACACCTAAAGCTCCACGAGGATCCGGCAGGGGAAGGTAGCGAACCCTGCTGTACTCTTCCACCACAACTTTCTCTCACTCTTACATCCTGTTTCTGTTGTGCCTGTTATTCAAAGGGTCAGCCTTATCACAATGTGTCACGCTGAATATCCCCGAAAACTACGTTACGGGTACACGTGTTTTTGGAGTGCTCAGCTACTTGCACGTTAATTTTACGAGCAGGCTGTTCCGTTGATTGGATCAACTGGAACCCTCGACGTCGTAAGCGACGGAGTGCCAACAACATAGAACAGTTATCCCCTATAATTTTTTAAGCTGATCAGAATTCCCCAATAACAGTGACTTTAAAACTATCCTCTTACATTTCCTGTCCTGAATAATAGTAATCCTAAACTTCCACCTAAACGACAAATATACACTAAACAGTACTTTCATATAAATGTCCATGCCATTGCCAAAAACTTTTAATGTAGCCAGTTAGGCTATATCAATAAAAGTCCTGCCTATAATAATTGGTGCTTTGGGAACAGTAAGCAAAGATATAGGCAAATGGCTGAAGGGGGTTGAAATAAAATGCCCGGTAGAGCTCCTACAGAAAGTTTGTCCCTTAGGGACAGCAAGGATTATCAGGAAGATTTTAAGCACTTGAAAGACTGCTGAATACTTATGGATACCTGAGGTAACAGGCAATGACCTGCTAACCACATAAATCCAACTAGGAATAAGATCGAGCCTGAGCCAAACAAAATAATAATAATAATAATAATAATAATAATAATAATAATAATAATAATAATAATAATAATAATAATAATGGCCTTGATAAATGTGCAAAAGCTACCTTTATCAAAGGAAAAATGACAAAAACATCTAATGTGAACCTTGACCAGCAAAATGTCATAAAAGAGTTAGAACCAGTGGAGAGCTACAAATACCTAGGTGTAATTGAAGGGGACAATATCAAACATTCAGTGATGAGGGAAAGGATTAGAAGAGAATGTTATCGCAGGGTGAGAGCAATACTGTGGACAGAGCTGAACGCGAGAAACAGGATCGAAGCGATCAATGCTCCAGCCATACCAGTCGTCACTTACAGTTTCAATATCGTTAACTGGTCAATTACTGAAATAAATAATGTTGACAAAAAAATACGAAAACTGTTGACAATGCATAGAATGCACCACCCTAAGGCAGATATAGAACGTCTTTATCTGCCAAGAAAAGAGGGAGGCCGAGGACTTGTATAGCTGGCATTATCAATGAAGGTAGCCACAATTGGCCTAGACACCTATCTGAAAAACTCTGAGGACTGGATGCTAAAACTTGTCTTAAAACATGAAAGCAAGAAAGCATCTTACTCAGTAACAAAACAGGCAAAGGAATATCTAAGTGAATTCCAATTGCAACAAATTCAAGAATTAGACGAACTAGAAACACCTGCAGAAAAAGCTAAGTGCTTGAAAACCCGTGCTAAAATTGCTGCCTTAGATATTATGACGGAAAAATGGCATGGAAAACCTCTCAATGGCAAATACCCAAAGAGAGCGAATAATGCAGATATTGACAAAGCCCTTACCCATCAATGGCTAATGGCCTCTGGCTTGAAATCAGAAACAGAGTGGTTTATCATAGCAGCCCAAGATCAATGCCTACCTACAAAGAACTACCAGGCCAACATATTAAAGAACGGCAGCTCCCCATTATGTCGTATATGCCAGCAACAAAATGAGACCATCGATCATGTTGTCTCCATGTGCAGTCTGCTTGCGCCTACAGAGTATCTCAACAGGCATGATAGAGCTGCACAATATATTCACTGGGTAATATGCAAAAACCTGGACTTGCCCCATGATAAAAACTGGTGGGAACACAAACCACCCCCAATACTTGAAAATGATCACATTGCACTCCTCTGGAACTTCACCATTCAAACTGACAGAAAGATAGACGCAAATAGGCCAGACATCATACTGAAAGACTTCAGACAAAAATCATGCCTCCTCATTGATATGACTGTCCCAATCGATATAAACGTATCTGTCAAGACCTACCAAAAACTGAGCAAATATAAAGATCTTGAAATAGAAATTAGCAAAATGTGGAATCTGAAGACGAAAACAATACCTATTGTCATAGGTGCCCTGGGAATGACAGCGAAACTGGCTGATTACTAACTAGCTCAGATACCAGGAAACCCCAAAATGGCTGAAGTTCAAAAGATAGTGCTCATGGGAACTGCCCATATCCTACGTAAAATACTGTCTATGGGATCTCAAATTTTAAAGCAAACACATAATTTTCTTTTGGTTTCTTAAACATTCACTAAAACAAAACTGTACAAATCCAAATATATGGTACCCTAGGCATAACACCTACATGAACTTCTAACTTATTGTCTCTTGAGGTCTCTGGGTGAGATTTGGATCCAACTTGTACAAATACAAAACAAAAGTCAAACATAAAATAATAATAATAATAATAATTTTAAAAGGATTGACGTAACTCTTCACGAAGGTAAATAGTCAAGACGAAGAGCGCGATTCGATTGTATAGATATTTTATTCGTTGAACAATATTTGAACAGTACGTCTGCCTTTGTCAAGTTCAAAACAAGAGGTGATTAAAAATTCAAAATTTCAGAAATTTAAACGTAAAGTATGAACGAGAGCAACCAGCGTCCAAACGTTTATGGAACGACATCATCAGCTTTTTTAAGTTTTATAACAGGCAGAAAGAAAGAAAAAATAGAAAAAGGAAGACGACAGAAAAAAAGGAAAGAAAAAGAGAGAAAGAAGAATATTCAATCAAACAGTTTTGCATAAATTTCATGATACTCTCCTGTCATCTTATTCATTCCTCCAGGGCGTGATGCTAATATCCCGCAAACATATTTCTCCTCATACATTCCGAGAAGTGAAAGTGGGGTAGATTCAGAATATTTTTTGAGAATATGCACTTTCAAGTCTTCTTCAAAATTGCAACCGCTTGAAACGAAATGTTCAACAAGTTCTGTTGAACTACTGTTCTTGTACCTGATGTCGAATCTGTGCCCATTAAACCTTTTGTCTAATTGTTCTGTTGTATAACCAACATAAATCAAGTTGTGTTTCGTGCATTCTGCAGCGTACACTAAATGGGAATCTTTACATGTTCCCCCTTCTGTATAAATCATAACATTTCTGTTATGATTTCAGATATATGTATGCGTGTACGTTTGCCGAAATTTGCCGAAAGTGAATTCGGCCATCTTTTGTCAGAACAAACCATTGAACCATCTCATTCTCTCTGAAGAGCGCAAGTTTTAGTAAACAGTGATGACTCATACAAAAGACGAATGGTAATCGACTATAGCCAAACAATCAATCGATACACACAACTCAACACCTACCCTGTGCCACGTATCGATGAACTAGTTGAGAAAATATCTCGCTTCGAGATATTCCGATCTTAAGAGAGCTTATCATCAAATCCCTATTCGCGAAGATGAGAAAAAATTTACAGCTTCGAAGCATGTGAGAAACTGTATCATTTCCGTCGTATACCATTCGGAGATATACAGCTTGTTTTCAACGTATCATTGATAATCTTATCAAACAAACAAAGCTAGTGGATATATTCGCCTACGTTGACGTCACGATATGTAGACGCGACAGAAGACATGATGAGAATTGTGAAAGTTTCCTACTAGTCGCGAAGACATACGGGCTTACCTTCAACGATATGAAAACAGCCATTGCCGCCAGGACTATCACTCTCCTGGATTATGAAGTACTCAAAAGGGTAATCAGACCAGATCCAGAACAATTCTGCTGGTCAACAGCACCTATACTCATACAACTTACGAAGTTGAAAGACGTAAACTGTCTGGAATATTATAATGCTGCATGTTATATTTTGATGCCTATCAACTTTACGAACTTTCCTAGTCGTACTCAGATATTTCAGCGAGGAAGAATGTGGTAATGATCATTGATATTATAACTATACCTATACATGATATACTCATTATTGTTAATAATACGACAGCCGACTGAAAACGAGGCTTTGGGATGAGAACGTGGCTTGGTAAGGGTATTTAAAACATGGCTGTCTGCTGACCAGCAGCTACTACTGACGAATACAGCACCCCCGTCCTTAGAAAAGTAAAGCCTACTTACGACCAATCTTTTCAGCCTCCTCTATTAACGAAACTCAGAATTGCTACACTACTACCACAGAAATGTTGTAATCTATGAAATAAAATCGGACGTAAAACGTACCAAACTTGCTAATAAATACTGCAATCTGTTTGTTCAAATGAACTTTTCAAGGCTTTACGCTAGACTGGCAACAATCTAGTGACTGAAATATAGGAAATCTACATACCTATGATTGCGTGCATACATACATACATACATGCATGCATACATACATATATACATATGTGTATGTGTGTGGCTGTGTGGTAAGAAGTATGCTTCTCAACTACATGGTTCCGCGTTTAGTCTTACTGCGTGGTACCTTAGGCAATTATCTTCTGCTATAGCCTCAGGCCGACCAAAGCCTTGTAAGTGAATTTGGTAGGCAGAAACTGAAAGAAGACAGTCGTATATATGTATATCTATATGTGAGGCTTGGTTTGTTTACGCTTTTCCCTCCGGTTTTTTGTTCTATGTGTGCCATAAATATCGCCATCCACTTTAGAGAAAAATTTGTAGTTTGGAATCAGTAGTTCTTTGACTGCTATTTCTAAATGTTCAGTATGTTGGAGAAGCAACTCAATTGCTAATCCCTGTATATTTATAATGATAAATAGTTTTACCGATAAAGGTTTTTTTCATACTGAACTACTTGGCAGAATTGTTAATTATTAATTCTATTATTAATTGACGATTCTCTGCCCTTATTCTTGTATATTTTATATTTGATATCTCTAAGTTAGATGGCTAAACCGTAATCCCTTCCACACGGGACTTTTTTTCATACGGGACTATTTGTGACGCACATGGAATAGATTTCTTTGGGGTGAGGTGCCTGAACTCGCTAGCCGATGAATTCGTAAGTGCCTTTCTTATCGTTGATTTTTGGTGTCGCATGGCCAAAAATTACCGTGAATTTTTTTAGAGACACTTTCAAATTTATCAGAATATTGAGGCTGAAGATTGGAATAGTGAAAATTTCCATTCACTTAACCA
>NC_142931.1:48323161-48343161 GCF_046866305.1 Octopus bimaculoides | reverse complement strand
TCTGCTTATGTATCTCCTGGTATGTATTATAAATTTGCAAATCATCGTTACGTATACTGTTCCAAAATACATTGAAGAAGCAGCTAATTCAAAAGGAAAAAGGTTTAAATTACCAACTGAAAAAGAGATACATGAAACTCAGATTATAGGAAGTAATGATTCTTTTAGTTATAATGAATTACAAAATGCTTTACATATCGTGTTCTGTAATTTATCGTCTCTTGGTTAATCAACGGAAACATACATGCATAATGTGTGTGCATGTGTAAGTGTGTGTGTGTGTGTGTGTGTGTGTGTGTGTGTGTGTGTGTGTGTGTGTGTGTGTGTGTGTGTGTGTGTGTGTGTCTGTGTGTCTGTGTGTCTGTGTCTGTGTTTGTGTGTGTATGCATGCATGTATACACAGCTTTTTTATTGAATCTGAAGCTGAGATATTGTTTCACTACTCAAGTTCCCCACCATTGCGATCTTCAGGTGAAACACTCGCGTGAACTTCACCCTCGAAGCAAGCTCTCAGCTTCAATTTCTGTCAAATATATATATATATATTAAGTAAAAAAAAAACTAGTTCTAAAATCTCTCTAAGATATAAACGCAGTAGTTGTACTAGCAAGTAATGTTTGTAGTCACTTCAACATGGCTGGCTATTCCCTTCGAGTACATTTCTTCTAGTTGGTTAACGATGCACCACTGCATCCGATATTTCGCGAAACGGAGAGCGACCCTATATGTATATTCTACATGTATTAAGCATGCCTTTCTCGCTCATTCGATGTAAGGCAACGCAGTATGAATGTATGCATGTATGTATACATGTGTGTGCATGTGTATATATATATACACACACACACACAAACACACATATATATATGCATATCATATATATATATATATATATACATTCATACATACATACATATATATATATATATATATATATATATATATATATATATATATATATATATATATATATATATATATATATATATATATATAATATATATATACATATATACATCCCTTTTACTGTTTTCAATCATTGAAATGCGACCAAAGTGGAGTACCAATTCTAAAGAAATTATTAACATATTAACACGTTCCATAGACTTAGTCTGGTGCTCATTTTATCGAACACTCTTTGCTGAATGTTTGAATTATCGTAGCTTAATTAATTCTATTAGTATACTTATGTATATAAATACGGACACACAAGCCTATATATGCACACAAGCAGTTATCTATGCATATCTATGCATATCTATACAAAATAAATATCTATGTAAACGTGCTTGTGTGTATGTGTGCGCGCGGGCGTGTTTCAGAGAATGAAAATGAGTGAGAGAGAGAAAAGCAATAAAGATGGCTGATAGGATCAAAGACAGTTAAAGATATGTTTTGAAGACAGAAATAAATGAAAATATATCTTGATGCATGTATTACTTAATATGATATAGGATATCCGTTACACTGAAAATGGTGTTATACATAATGTAAGAATTCCCGGGTTCATACACATGTTGAAATTATACACACGTTGAGAAACGCATTTTGAAACATATGTGTCCGGACCTAACGTGTGTTCTTTTTTAATTTTTTTTTTTTTTTTTTTTGTGGCACACCAGTTAACTTCCATCAACATAACTAATACAAAATAAATAGTAACTAGTCTTGTGTCATCATCAGTAAGAGAGAGTGGGGAGAGAGAGAACAGAAAGTGAGAATAAACTTATCCTTTGTAAATAACCGCTGCAGTATGGCACAAATCCGGCTTGCATGCAACAGATTATATTCACTATTGAAACGTACTGCCTATATATTCGAGGGCAGATTTATAGCTTCGAACTTCGACACAAGACAGACTTGAGGTAGGTTTACGGTCTCACAAATTCATATCTCTTGGCAATAAGCAATTTGAAATGATATTACTGAAAATCTACGAGACATTTTCACCATACATATGCTAAAGTACACAAGAAAATATGTTCTATGTGCTATTTATAGAAAAATGTATATTCTCAAGATGCAAATTAGATACTTGTTAGGAGAGAGTGTACAGAAAGAAAAAAAAACGTGGATATTACTGTTGCTTCCATTGATGATTTTGTTGTTACTGTTGTTGTTGTTGTTGGTGGTGGTGGTGGTGGTGGTGGTCCTACCATTCACTGTTGCTATGGTTTGCTTTTGCTGTTCATATTGTCGGTAGATTCAGAAGGACTCAGTAAAAATCGAATGTTTTTTTGGTAACCTTTCAACTTTCCCTGAAACGAGACGCCAAAGTGCAACTGCATTGAATGCTGTGGGTGGCAGTCGCAAACAATTGTCATAAAAACTGAAATGCACGTGCATCTTGTGGAAGTTATGGGTATAAAAATCAACTTGAACTGCATTCCTGACGTTTATAATTTCTCCACTGTATTGGAAGTATTATATTGTAAGTTGTTGGTTATTGTTAATTTAATTGTTGAATTTGTTGTTGTTTTACTGCGTTTGGCAGAATTTTGAACTTATGCAGTTAAGTATATGTTCGGTCATGGAGTGATCAATGGTATCGCATCCATGAAGCGCTTAGCCCCATGGATGAGAAAGTATTGGTCACTATGACCGGACATATAACTGCATATAAATACATTACTGCTTTATGCTTTAGAGTGTGCTTCTTTTTCGTGTATATGATACACTAACGGTATTGTGTGTGTGTGAGTGTGTGTGTATGTATGTGCGTGTGCGCGCGTGATTTTTTTGGACTAATAGGTATATGTCAATTAATGTGCTGGTGTGTTCAATAAAGCACTAGCAAGTTTTGGGCTAGCTGGTGTCATCCGAAGTCGGGGTATATTTCCGTTGGATCTACTTCAGTGTTGAGATAATAATCGATAAAAGAAACATTAGGTGGGTTTGGCATTATTCTTTATTGTGTACGACAATAGATCGAAATGATTGTCGTACACAATACCAAGTCTATTTTCTGTTTCCTTAAACGGTATACATGTGTGTGTGTGTGTGTGTGTGTGTGTGTGTGAGTGTGTGTGTGTGTGTGTGTGTGTGTGTGTGTGTTTGTGTGTGTGTGCGTGTGTGTGTGTGTATACACTACCAACTTGATATAGAATAACAATGCTTTTTAAGCCCTAGTATCGGAGATAACAAGCAGGTTTATTAAGAAATAAATATCACGGACCGAAGTAGTTTTAATATGGGTAACAATCTTTATATGCTACTTAATGTTTATGTTTCGAGAACGTCGAATAACGTTTCTGTGTTTGTAGAACACCGAACAACTTGTAAATATTACTAGAACACCGTGCGGAATTCGTCTTCAGAGATCCTCTTGCGACATCAGTGACTGAAAAATCATTGTTATTTCTTGTATCATTGACAGTGAGATTTGGCCTGCATGCGGTGAGCGGACGTCTGTCACTGTGGAAGTTAAGTACACTGAAATTAAGTGATCTTGTAGTTTCGGCGCCCAAGCCAACTGTTCTTGTTTATTAGCAAAATATGTGCGTGTTCTTAGTACCGCACGTCTCTATGGTGGGGAGAACCTCTCAAGGTGAATTCAGTATTAATACTGCTTCGTCGCTACTATTTATGATATACGCGAGCGTGTGTTGTGTGAGTGAGTGTGTGTGTGTGTGTGTGCGTGTGTTTTATAGATACATAATCAGATGCATATATCCATTCAAGTATATGCACATTCAAATAGAATACGCACACATACTGATACATATGCCCCTGTATAAACACCGACTTTCATATATATATATGAACCATTCTGACAACAATCAAAACTGTATGCACAATATGAAGAACACCACTAGCCAAAAAGAACAGACAGTAGGAAGAGTGAAAGATAAGGAGTCTGCGCAATTAGAATACAGCAATAGAGTACCTAGAAACAAAAAAGAAGAGTCCAAATTTACATGAATCTTTGCCAAATAAAATGCAAAGTGGTTTAGATATGAATGGACCTACTAAGAGGTGCCATTCAAATAGGGGAGGTAACCAATGCATAAGCTCCGTAAATACTACTATACGAATAGCTGACAAATATAATGTTAAATATTATAGCAAACAAACCCATTGCCGTATAAAAACCAACTAAACAGGTTACACACTTTTGCAAAAAGCTAAGGTAAAAATTGAAATACATACATCAATAACATAGATACCTCTAGCTATATCGAATGGTACGTAATTCCCTTCAGAAAACAAATAATTTCCAATATATCAAAATAGATTTATTGACTAAAAATTTCCCAAAGGAGTGTAAATACTATAGAATTTTAATAAACATAGAATTAGACTAGCTTTTCCTAATAGCAAAAATCTAGTTCAAATTATAGCAGCACACAACGGTAGTAAATTTTAAAGTTTCCATATGAACAATAGCAATAATAGTAACCAGAATGATAATCGTAGATCAATAAATAGCAACAACGTCAACATGAGCGAACAAACCATAAGTAACATAGCAACGCATCAGGAGAGGAACTATGGTTTAACAACCAATAAAATAAATGAGACCCGAGTGAACTCTCCCATTAGCCTGGTAGAAGAAAATGTGAATCCTAAAAAGCGCAGTACCCAGAATGTTATCTATGTGCAAAAGACTAATAGTTTAGAAGATAGACAGGAGAATATAGAAATCACATCTAGCGAAGGAGAAGCTGATATTAATAGAAGTAGTAGAATTATTAAATGCGATTGTGCAAGGAACAGGGTATGTTCGCTTAACTCTAACTGTAGATATAAAAATATCGTATATAGATGTCTGATTACCTCAGATAATAGGGAGTACTCCTATATAGGAGCTTGCTCATGTTATATTAAGTAGAGAATTTCCAATCATTTAAATTCATTTAGAAATAGGAACAAAATAGATGCTACTGACCTTAGTAAACTAGAGTAAATTTGAGGACTAGAAGATAGTAACAAAGTATTGTCGCTTGCTTGGAAATAATTAGTGAGGCAAAATCCATATCGAATAGACGATAATAGATGTGAACCTTGTATGGAAGAAATATACCAAATTTTTACTTCTAAATTTACTCTTATAAACACTAGACAGGAACGAGCTATGGGATGTCCACACTGGACAAAATACACATTTAAACGATTTGAATAAACATAACTTACCATCTATAGTAATTATACTATTTAAAATAATGATTATGATAATTAATGATATTTATGCAAATAATACAAATAAATATAATTATAATAATAAAATCAATAATATTAATTGAAGGTATAAACCAAAAATATGTTAAATACGTCTGAATTAAATGAGGCGTTTAATAACAGACCGTCGTAAGTGCCACAACTTAAAACCGAGAAAAACGTATTCAAAGTTTCACGACATTCAGAGTGCAATATCTCGGCAAAGAATGAACTTAGGAAACTGGTTTTGGTCTTAAAATGACAGCGAGGACTTCCTCTAATCATTCTATGCAAATATTTATGTATCTAAAAGATGAAACACCGACTGCGTTTTTCTCATTTTGTAGAACATACCGGTACTACGAAACGGTGTATTGCATTGCATGTTTAAGCCATAACACCTAGCAAAACATACAGAGGCACCCCGAAGGTATTGTCTGTTTTAATATACCAAGGTAAGTATGTTTAGAATGTAAGACAAGATAGTGAGATAATAGCCCATTATCGTTACGATGGTAGCGAGGAGTATTAGAAAATGAGCCATAACACCTCGAAAAACGATACAGGGACCACACCAAAGTTATTGATTGAGCGTGTGTGGTTACAATGATGTGTTACTAAACTCTCTGGTCCGAGTTTGTGTGAGCAAGCGTCGCGTCAATAGCGTAGAGGTACATTTTTTTTTTTCAACTGGATTTTCGACCTTATTGCAAGCCTCACCGCTCCTTCCTCCCAACTTTTTCGGATTCTAGACTTCGAAACAAAGAAAATGATATACTAGCCTCGAAAATGGTCGGAGTGGCGCTTACGACACTCTGTTACTAAACTTCTCAAATAATATACTCCATACAATAAAATGTAAACAAAATTGCTACAATTAATTGGAATATGAATAAGCATTTTAAAACCACGATTCAACTGTACAACCAGTAGAGGTAATTATAGCATTAAAATTCAATTCGATTCAAAATGTAACGCTATCATCTTAAACTGAATACCAACGCAGGAAGTTTGTTTGAATTAGTTCACTTTGAAAACGTTGTAAGTAATGGACACTTGATGAAATTGCAGTGACTAGGATGCATAATTGCATACAAAACAATGTGCAGTTGCTGCAGTAGAAACATATGTTGGTTACTGTTATATATGTTGTAGAAAACATTTTAATAAAAATATCTTGGATGTGAATAAATCTCCACTTTCCTCTTGGCTTTCACTGATATATATATATATATATTGGAGAATATACGAAAAACCAACAACAGATGAGGACAGGTGGTGTAAATAACAAAAGGATGTATTAGTATGACGCTCGGGAATACGGAAAGTCTTTGACGTTTCGAGCTACGCTCTTCAACAGAAAGAATACGGAGACAAGGAGAAAAACACGGAGAAAAAAAATTGAATAGTGTTCAGTCAACGGTCAATATATATATATATATAGGAAAAAGAAAGAGAAGAAGGAAGAGACAGAAGATAAGTTAGAATACGAAGATGGAGAAAAGTAATAAATAAATCATGTAAACTTATAAATGCAGCCTAAAATTGCGACGCGGCACCTCCAGATTATTATTACATTCTTCTCTATCTTACAAAAGCGAAGTGTTGATTCTATCATCTAAAGAATGTTCATCGCACTTACTTACCTTTGATTGTAGTGAATAAATGTAGATTTATAACAAAAATATATCGTAAATATATATATAAATAAGTTTATATACTAAGACATTAGATCTGAAATCATATATTGAAACGGATACTGTTGTAATCTTCAAGATTACTGCTTGTTATTTTAATAAATGACAAACTTACGCATTGTATGTTATTTTATGCACTTCTTCAGCTACTTTTGCTGGAACTGAAGTCATATAATGTAAAGTAGCAGTAATTAAAATAAAGAAGTGAATTAACAGCTATCTCTTGAGTGCGTGTGCTGCGTATTTGGCAAAAGAACAAATGCAACAACCTATATTAATTACTAACAACTAAAGTTATATTATACATTACTTATTTCGTTAAAATCTGAACTTTATGGTAACAAAATATATGCTATAATGTAACCTTATCTCTTTTTTAAAAAAATTATGTTCACATTTATGAATAATCTGTATTCCATAATAGCCTGCAAATGTATTCTTATTGAAACCCCAGAACACGTTTCACCTTTTCCTTTGTCGGAATCGTCAGTATTCAAGTTCAGTGCACTTGACAGCATATAGACGTATTCATGTTTGCTTATTCTCTTCTTTTAGCTGCCACAGTGCTCAACTAAGTAGTCTTTGACTGTGGCATACATTAATTATTATGTTCACCACCAACTACTTAGGTTTAATACATACACAAACCTGACATCTGAAAACTTGTTATAAAACTAAGCATAAACACTATAGCGAAGTGATTTCATTGTACCGTAACTGATGTTTGCCCGGAAAAGTAATTCGTTGAAGCAGCGTAATTCTGCACCGCTATCTACATTCCACGCACTCCTCTTTTCCAGCTAACATTATCCAACGAACTGAAATAAAATTTTTAATTTGCATACTTGCTAGTTGATCGCTTAACTATTTGCTGCTAGCTCAGGAACAACTCAAATTATGAAAACCTACTGTTTATATCTACGAAAACGAATTACATTTTTAAAAAATACTACGTATAGACACCTTTTCTTGTTAAGAAATTATTTGGTACTTAAGAATGTAACCTTGCTCTGTTCAACATATCGTGTGCAAACGAACTACGGGTTACAAAAGCAGATTTAGTGATAAGAAAACAAAATCCTATAGTAATATACACATATGCAAAAGGCGGCGAGCTGGCAGAAATGTTAACATGCCGGGCGAAATGCTTAGCAGTATTTCGTCTACCGCTACGTTCTGAGTTCAAATTCCGCCGAGGTCAGCTTTGCCTTTCATCCTTTCGGGGTCGATTAAATAAGTACCAGTTACGCATTGGAGTCGATATAATCGACTTAATCTGTTTGTCCTTGTTTATCTCCCCTGTGTGTAGCCCCTTGTGGGCAGTAAAGAAATAAGAAACGTTAGCACGCCAGGCGAAATGTTTAGCAATATTTCGTCTGTCTTTACGTTCTGATTCAAATTCCGCCGAGATCGACTTTGCCTTTCATCCTTTCGGAGTCGATAAATTAACTACCACTTGCGTACTGGGTCGATCTAATCGACTGGTCCTCGCCCCAAAAATTTCGGGCCTTGTGCCTAGAGTAGAAAAGAATATCCACATACATAGATAAATAGCATCACAATTTCATATTATATATGTTTATTATAAGGCTTCGAGCTGGCAGAATCGTTAGCACGCCGGAGGAAATGCTTAGCGGTACTTCGTCTGCGCTAGGTTCTGAGTTCAAATTCCGCCGCGGTCGAATTTAATCTTTTCAGGGTTGATAAATTAAGTATCACTGAAATACGAGGGTCCATGTAATCGACCAGTCCCCTTCCCGCTAAATATGAGGCCTTGTGCCTCCCGTAGACAGGATTACATATGTTTAAAATATCAGCATATTTTTTTTTTTTGTTATAATAGTTAGTAATACAAACTACTTGAAATTCTGACAGATGAGGAATATTTTGTCTTTGTTTGAATTCATTTAGTGTTAGGTTTCTATTGAGTAAAGTATTTCATTCAGTTATGTCACAGAATGAGGAATGTGTTACATCGAACGTAAATCTCATTGTTTACATATTGCTAATACTGCAGCATGATTATGATAAACATCCCACACCGGTCATTGACGTAATATCAAGCCTGATACAATAAAACCGGAAACTGTACGTTTTGCCGGTTATTGCTTGATAAAGCTTACATCTCCAAAGAGATGACAGGACTTCAACATAAAAATAAAGAACTATATTTTACTAAGCCATTGAGACGTCTTTAGGATGAAGAACATGAAATATGTTGAATTTGCGGATATATCTCTAATGAATGTGTGCGAATCTATCTTCGTAGTATCCACGTGTGTGTGAGTGTGTGTGTGCATGTGTGTGTGTGCGTGTGCGTGCGCACGTGCATATATATATATATACTGTTTTACTTGTTTCAGTCTTTTGACTGTGGCCATGCTGGAGCACCGCCTTTAGTCGAGCAAATCGACCCCAGGACTTATTCTTTGGAAGCCTAGTACTTATTCTATCGGTCTCTTTTTGCCGAACCGCTAAGTTACGGGGACATAAACACACCAGCATCGGCTGTCAAGTGATGTTGGGGGGACAAACGCAGACATACAAACACATACACACATACATATATATATATATATACATATATACGACAGGCTTCTTTCAGTTTCCGTCTACCAAATCCACTCACAAGGCTTTGGTCGGCCCGAGGCTATAGTCGAAGACACTTGCCCAAGATGCCACGCAGTGGGACTGAACCCGGGACCATGTGGTTGGTGAGCAAGCTACTTACCACACAGCCGTGTATATATATATATATATATATATATAAAGAAGTTTTTGTTTCTATTTTAATGCACACCGTCAGGGGAAAATTACTAATTGCAAAAGAATACTGTGAAGAATAGAAAACTTCAGATTGACCGGTTCAGCGTTGAATATAAAACCTTCGGCTGTATGACCTATACGAACACTGGAAAATATTGAAGTTATTAAATGATTTGTTATGAGGAGCTTGCAACGCTACACTCAACATTTATTTCGTTGTATGCGATATATCATGTTGATATAATCTTTTTCTTTTCCATATAAGACTTATTACTTATTACTGTAAATCAACATAACTAAGGATGCAATAAAACACTTGCAGAAATCATGCTTACAATGTGCGCATATAAAGGTTTTCTCGCGAATGACAAAGCGCAATTTTCATTTCTGTAGTTTGCGTAAATAAGCAAGGCTTTCGCCCATTATTGGCCAGATAGCAATCAACGACAACTTCTTGAGTTAACCCTCCACTGTGAACGTGTTACAGCATGGTGCTGTGTGTAATTTGTTTGAGATGCCTGCATGTAGTGACGGTGATTTTGGATCGCTGAGTGTTCATGACGTGCAACCTTTTCCAAAATGAAATTAAACCGGTGCTAATACACAAGAGAGACGAAGGGATGAGAGAGCGGGAAGAAATCAAGAGAAAGAGAAAGAGAGATTAAAGGTTCGTGTATTCAATCCAATTGTGTGAACACTTGAGCATATAAACAACATTTGGTAATGAATGGAAAATAAACTTTCGGAGATAATTTGTGTTGTTTTATTAAAAGAAATGTAACCTCAACAATAAGCAACGAAAAGAAAATGCGATGCTTTCTGCTTTTCTTTTGAGCATTTGGTGACGTAGTTGAAATGATAGGATAAAGCTAATTGTAACAATAGCTTAAGATTTTCAGAGTAAAATTAACCCTAACCACCACAACCAAAACCAAAACCACAACAACTACAACGACCGGCGACAACAATAGCTCCGGTTATTCTGCTACCAGGAAACCAGGGATGACAAAGTAATCATGCTTTTGCAAAGAGTATGTGACAACTGAAATCAACCAATAAAATCAACAACAACAAAAAAGCAACAACATCCGAATGCTTTGTAATCCCGTGACAACAGAAAAATGAGGCGAAGTACAGTTCATACTTTTCCTAAGTGCATTTTCTCATAGGTATTAAGAAAAACATGGGCAACAAACAACAGCATCAATAATAATAATAATAATAATAATAACAACAACAACAACAACAACAACAACAACAACAACAACAACAACAACAGCAACAATAAAACAACCACATCAACCGCAACACCAACAGCAAAAACTTTAAAGGTAACAAAAACAAGCATAACACACACACACACACACACACACACACACACACACAAACACACACACACACACACACACACACACACACACACACACACAACACCAACAGCAACGACAGCAGTAGCAACAACAACAATAGCAGCAGCAACAACGAAAGATAAGGGTTTTCTGTTTTGATTACAATAGAAATAGGTACTAGCTTTTGCCCTGAAAGAGACCTTTGTTATCAAAATAGTGTTATGCTTAAAGAGTACTTGTGATATTAAGGATCAAAGGAGATGTGTACGTAAACGTAAGCACACATAAAATGTGTGTGTGTGTGTTAGTGTGTGTTTTTGTTTGTGTTAGTTTGTGTGTGTGTGTTTCGGTGCGTCTGTGCGTGTATGCGTATGTATGTATATTGTCGGTGACATGAATATAAATGAAAGAGCCAATAACCACTCAGCGACTATTAGTTGGCACTTATCAGTGAAAAGCTATTCGTTCCCTTCGGATCCACCTACATACCACCAGCGTACAATATCGCCATTAACACCAGCTATCACCATTCAAATATGTATCACCCACCACAACCTAGGCTGTCACCACCACAGCCTTACAGTACAATACATACCACTGTTATGACTTCTACTTCAACGGTCGCCGCAAATTATCAGACAGTCAACGGTCAACGCCAGACGCTCATTGCCACTACCGGCACCACCACCAGACCATCACTACTGCCGCCAGTTCATCTCTACCACCCCCACAACAATGAATACGTTCAGCGTGCAAACAATCGCAGTCAAATCGCCCTTCAATCACACTGTATCGTCTGATATGAAATTAAAAAACGATGGTCACTTTGGACATTATGTGGGATAAACCATGTCTAAAAATGTGAGATGGTCATAGCTGAAATACTTTTGATCATAGATATGATCAATAGTAGTTGACCTAGGCTTAAATAATAACAATAACGACAGCAACAAAATATAACCTTTCTATTGTCGTTCGACCGGCTAGAGATAACTATCAATTACAACATCAGTATCTATTCAGCTTGGTTCACAGATTTTAAATTGATTATTTTTGAAACTAAACAGTTTAAAACTTCGTAAATGTCACCACTCTGTTCAATTCGTATGTCGAGCGAAGATGCTGCCACCTTCATCCTTTCTTCCTTTCTAGTCAGCACCGTGCATTCCTTACTCTTTCGCTCTCTTCTACACTATCAACTAGCAACCAGCGAGCGAACTTGTCACTGCCACTACAATTACGGTATTTTCCGGTGTATAAGCTTACTTTCTTGTTTTGTTAATGTTATTTTTAATCTAATAAAGACTTTTATATTGACGAAATGTGTTTGTTGTTGCATATACTAAGATAAAATCATAACAATAACAATACATCTCATAGTTGTAAAACAAAGCATTTTGAAACTACATATGCGTCAACAACAAAAAAGCTAGCTGCGGACCCGTAGCTCTATAGGTCTTTTAAACATCGGTGTGCTTTATGTGTGGATAAGACACCGATGTCGGGCAAACGAATAAATATATGTAAATATTATTTCTTCCTTATTGCTGTTGATTCTTCGATGTTTACTGGTTACTCCGACGCGAGAACAATAACAAAAAAAAAGCGTGTAATATGCAACACAAGCAGTAAACAGTAAATAAAATAGAACAGAATAGTGACATTTAGTAGAGATGACTCAGAAGTTGTTCCGCTTCGATTAATATCGCAAACAGCAGTAGCTGTCTTCAACCAATTTCACGTCCTTGATCGGTTGAAATTAGCTAAGTACGACAACTTTAACACGAAATAACTTCTAAAATACCAATTTTTGTCAAAAATGTTCAAAGTAAACCGTGTTCTGCGTGAGACATTCCACCAGTATACGAAGTTTCAAACTTTTTAGTTATAAAAAAATTAATTAAAAAATCTGTGAGCCAAACTGAACAGATCCCAACATCACTAACACCTGATTTATACACAATTTTTGCTCTACGACGATGAGGCTTCAATCGTTCCATCAACTAAACTACCTACTCTATATTAGAGTGTAAATGACTGAGCGTTTCTCAGACACTTCTATCCTTCTCGACAGAATTTTCGTGATAGTGTGTGACAAGGCTGTATCTTTTGAATCACAGATACAATCATTTCGATGGGCTTCAGTACAATTTCCGTCTACTCAATGTGACTCATAAAGTATGGGTTGACTTGAGACGATGGAAAAGTGCATTTGTCCGATTCTACATAGTAGATTCGAACCCAGGACCTTGTGGTTCTGAAATGGTTTTCTTAACCATTCGGCTATACTGTACCTACTCATCGTAATCGCTCAACGTGCTAACAACAGCAGTCAAATCTAATTGAAATCACAGTCGTTTTCTATTAAAGGAAAACTGTGGCTACTTTGGACATAGTGTTTATAGCATAATATAAAACAAGTATCCGAAAATCAGGCGTTAGTGATGTTGGAATCTGTTCGGTTTGGCTCACAGATTTTTTTTTTAATTTCTTTTTTAACTAAACAGTTTGAAACTTCGTATACTGGTGGAATGTCTCACGCAGAACACGGTTTATTTTGAACATTCGACGAAAATACCTGACTGTCCTAGCTAGAATGCCTTTGATCATAAATTTGCTCCATTATAGTAGATCTGGGATTAAAATAAATGACAACAACGACAACAAATGTGTGTCTTTGCATTCTCCATTGATTTTGTTGGAGAAATAGAAACTAAAATACCATCAGTTCACAATCTGCTGTTTTAGATAAAAGTAAAGGAAAGATATACATAGATATGAGATATTCATGTATGGTATGCATTTGGATATAGACTGAGCAGGAGGTGAACAACAATAACAACAAAACACAACTGCTAGTAACGAAGCTGCCATTACCATTACTGTAATATTCCTGTTTGAGTGGTCAGCATATTTACCAGGGGACCTTTATGTTTTCGATTAAACTGGTAGAAATAGCTGCCAAATTTCCCTCATATTACAGCCCTCTGTATTAATGAAGAACATAGATAGTTTAGTCTTAGCTACGAAAGAAAAGCCGAGATCGTTGCATTTTGCAGGCTTTCGAGCAGTAGCGTTACAAAAATGAGGATACAACGAGGCGTGAACAAATACAGTAGTAATGGTTATTATTGGAACCTCAGTCACAATTACAACTACAATTATCTCTGCAAACACAAACACAGTTAACGAGGACTATTGCCATTATCACTGCTACTGCCACCACAACCACCATCATCAACACGGCATTATAACCACCACTACCGCCACCAATATTGGTACCAATACTGCCCGTTATCCCCCCTAACACTATCACACCAACATCATCAACACCTTCGCCATCATTGACGTCAGCATCACCTAATATCACAACTAACATCATCATCAATATCAATAACAGGACCACCACCACCACCACCACCACCACGACTCGTTTTCAATGCCAACATTACCACAAGCATCATCATTGCCACCATCACCTGCTACACTACGTTCAACAATAATATGATCACCAACATAACCCACCAACCAACTTTCAAGCACCAAGGGAAACCTTACAAAGCAGTGAAGAGACAAACAGACAGAAGGAAGATAGAGAGAGGAGAGAGAGGAAAACAATGAGAGAAAGAGAAAGAAAATGCGAGAGAGTGAGAAAGAGAAAGAGAGGGAGAGAGAAAGTGAAAGAGAGATATGGTAGAAGGGGAGACAGTAAGGATATAGGAAGTAAGGTTTGTATGTAGTTTTATTCGCACATGTATGTGGTACATACATGTATGTGGCCGTGTTAATTCGCACATAAGGAAACACCCTAGATTGATGACATAGTGCTGTCTCTTTAAGCAGGGAAATTTAGATTAATGAATAAAAGTGATGTGTGGATAGGTGTTTGGTAAAGCAGACTTGAAAGTAGAGTAAGCGAGAGAAGATGGAGTGAGGTGTAATGGAACGTATATATATATGGTTGAACTCATAGGAACGATAGTGCTAATTATTGTTGTGGTGGTAATGGTGCTAGATTTTACGGAATTTAATTATTCTTCCGCATGTCCATTTCTGGGATGTCTGATTAAAGCACACGTTAGATTTAGTTTACAAAATATAACGCAACATCACAGATGTATGCATACGCAAGCTCAAATTTATTGACTGTGGTTTCATACTTTCGACAAATATGTGGCTTATACAAACTGCGTAATGTAGAGACATGCAATGAGTCTAAATTATCATTCTCTTCTCTAAGGAGGACGAGAGAGAAATGAATTGAAATCGTAAAACTTCGGAGTCAATTTCACTGAGTTATATATATATATATATATATATAATTTTTTGCAACCCTATTCCCTGCACAGATTGTTTCCGTTTAGAAATTAAAATATTGGAGAGCCTGGTGTACGTATTGCTGGTATTTATCCACAAATATTTTTTTTTAAATTACGGAGATGTACTTGCGTAACAAGTGACTTGATCTGAGATCGTGTGCAAAAACAAAAACAATTGCAGCGTGGAAGATGTTTGTAAGCCATTCAAGAACATACAAATAACGTTTGCTTCACTTCAACAGTAAAAGTTCGTTTATGTCAAAATATTTTCTCCGCTTTGAAACCGCGACCTGTTCACTGGCAAAACTTCACAAAAGCGATGCAGCACGAACTTTTGTCTGTAAACAGCGCACACACACACACACATACAATCATTTATTGCCTTTCATTTCTGTGTATGTGTATCTATGTGTGCGCGCGAGTGATACTGGTGTGTATTTCTTTGTGTGTGTGTGTGTGTGTGTGAGCGTGTGTGTGTGTGGGGGGTGTCACTCTTGAAGTTGTGTTTGGAAACTGAATAAGGTGCAAGTTTCGAGTACTTATCGGTAACTTTTCATTTTCTTTTTTTTTTGTCTTAGTCTTCTAATAGTAATTACCTCACTTACTAGGCTCGCAAAAGTAAAGAATACGTACACCTGGTGTTGAGGTTTAGGTTTAGTGTTAAGGGATAGGGTTAGGGTTAGGGATTAGGCTTAAGGTTAGGACCAGGGTAAGGGTTTTTGTTACGCCGAAACGGGTGGTGTACGTATTCTTTACCTCCGTCCTAGGCTCTTCTCACAGCTATCCTGCGTTTAAAAGTTATACGGGTGTTTTAAAAAAAATTCATTCAATAAATAATGTTTTTACATTACGCATACATTAATAACGAATTAAAACTTAAAAGAGAAAGTGCGAGACTTTGCAAATGAAAATGGAATACTCCGCTGTGAATGCAATGAATATTTAAATTTGTGATGAATTGGACGCAGTGAATATTTAAATTTGCGAGAAATTGGAGTTAGAAAAATTCGATAAACTTGAGAAATCGAAATTATAGGAAATTTCTTAGAACATGAATTTATAAAAATATTTCCAGGCGGTCAACCCTTTAATAATTGCTTTCTTTTAGTACTTTTAGTAATTGCTACACACCTAATTAATTAGCAGCTTTCTTCATTATAGTATAGAAGGTATACAGATAGAGACAGAGAGAAAAAGAGCGTGGGTGAGTGAGTAAGTGAGTGAGATACATACATACATGCATACATACATAGAATTCTTAGTTTGAATGTCGCCGTCGTCAACTTTGCTTTTATCCATTGGATCATTGTAGTTCTATAACAAATAACTAACAGTGAAGAACAGTAATCGAAATAATCAGCTATACAGCTATACAACTCATCCTAGCTATGAGATTGCGTGCGTTTGTTAGAGTTTAATATTGTTACAGATTTTATCTTTTAATATTTATATTTTCAATTTCATTTTCCTACAAAACTCACATAATAGTTTTGAATATCTTCACTTATGTATCTTAACATGTTATAGCTTCCTTCTTTAGAATTCATGGTTTCAATATACTTTCACCAATTTATTTATAAACTCGAAATATTGCTTTGCTTTCTTCTTTTTGGAATTCGATAAAATGTACCAATCTAAAGTAGTGAAATTGCAGAACTGTCAGAGTCATGGGCAGAATGCCTTACTATATTTGTTTTAGCTCTCTGCAAACTGATTCTAATGACAATGGTGCACGGCTTTGTTAGTTCCAAGGAGGCAGCGTTTCAATTTATTCATGAGCAGTGGCTTATAGTAGTGATAGGTGCAAACATGAACGACAGTCAGTCTTCCACAAAATATTTTAACTGCATTTACTGTTGCATGGTCAACCTGCACGACGTGTGCTCAAGACTGAGAGTGGTACGACCCGAACAGACAATTGTGCAGACGTTCAGACAGACAGACGAATAGACAGATAGACAGACGAATAGACAGATAGACAGACGAATAGACAGACAGGTAGACAAGCAGACAGTCAGACACACAGATAGATGCATACATACATATATACATAGTAAGGAGGTAAGTAGGCAAGTTGATCGATAGATCGATAGATAGACAGACAGACAAACAGACAGAAAGACAGGCAGACAGACAGACAGACAGACAGACAGAAAGACAGACAGACAGACAGACAGACAGATAGATAGATAGATAGATAGATAGATAGATAGATAGATAGATAGATAGATAGATTAAAAAGTATCAGCTAAGATCGAAGCATAACAAAGTGAAGCTCGCCACAGTAATGGCTACACAGTAAAGCATAAATCAACAGGTCATGTGTCGAAAGCATAATAATATCTGTCAGGCAACTGATGATGGAAGTATGTTTGGTGAGCCTGTTATATATGAATCTTTATAGCGTGTGTACTTGTTGTTCTAAGTAGTCCTTCATTGGCTTTTCTTTCTCATAGGGTTGAGCTTATTAAGGGATTCTTGGTTTCTGGGTTTATGGTGGTTTGTGTTTATATTATACCATAGATTGAAATTGTATAATTGTCCTTCAGAATTCTGGAACCTTTTAGGTTAAAACTTATTTAAACTTTTCTAGTTTATGGACGTGTTGCTGCATATACGAATGTGTGTGTATGCTTGTATATATGTTTTTATGTATGCATGTGTGTGTGGGGGGGTGCATGTATGTATGTATTTAATCACACAAATGCCTGCTTCTGGATAACAAAATTTTCACATCTAGATAAAACTAATTTTCATTCGATGAAGAGTGAATATGTTTTTATAGCTTAGTTCAGATTGCACAGTGAAATAAATTAAGGTGGTTACTTCTTAACGCTAAAAACTGATGGATAAGGCTCTAACTGATTAATAATAGGGCCCTTGACTGGCACTGAGGGTGGTTTGCAGAAGTTTCACTTGTTCTGGTTAGAGATTCTTGTTTGCAGATTATGAAGAATTATAGAATGTTTTATGCAGATATCGGTAAAAGCTTATAAATTTATATTATTTGGGGTATATATTGGGAGTTTATTGGTAACGTTTCTTTGTATATGTTAAGTTGATTTCAAGTTTAAGTTTTCTTTCTAAAGGTTTACTTTATATTAACAGCTAAATACTTGGATTAAAGCAGTATAAAGATAGATCAAATATCTTCTAAAGCAGTAAGTTGTAAGTGTATGTAGGTCAGAGACTAGATACTATTAACAGTTAGCAGGTTTAAAATTCGCCATTAGGAAACCCAGCTTGTGGCAACAGAATCGAAGCTCAGTTTTCGTGTCATGGAATACAGCATACTGTTGCAATATATGCAATCTCTTGCTCTTGCTGAGTCAAAAGTAACAGCTGTGCGCTCTGCGGGGTAGGACGAGCTATATTGATAATGTTCCAGCTTATACTGGACAGATCGATTTTCATGTTCAGTAGTTTCTAGAAAGAAGTAGTCAGGGAATTGGAATCTCTCTCGCTCTCTCTCTCTCTCTCTCTCTCTCTCTCTCTCTCTCTCTCTCTCTCTCTCTCTCTCTCCCTCTCCCTCTCTCTTCCTGGACTTTAATGAGTGCATGTATTTGGTAAATTTCCCACTTGATGCTAATTCAAGGTATTATATAGGGCTTAGAGCTAATAGCTTAGAAGGAAGATTTAATTTCAAGCGTATTTAGAACGATGTAGAATCTTGTCATCATGATCGACATTGAGGAAATCTTCCAAATCGCTCATCCTCTTCCAGGGGCGTTCTTCCGCTTTTGAAGCGCCCGTGCCGTTCCAAACATTACGTACGACCTATTGCCTCGTCGCTGGAAGCTTGCTGAAGCATGCTCAATGTTTCTGCAGCAGACTTCCCTAGTTTAACGCGAAATTTCACGTTGGTTCTTTGTTCCAACTTCCTTTTCATGACAAAATCGCAGAATATAGCATTACACGTGATCACAAATCACAAATTTCCCAACTTGTGAAGTAAACACAAGAATGTCACTCGGCACACTGCAACATAAAGGTCACTGCTAGCTCTATCTCTCTCTCTCTCTGCGCACACAATCGGGTGCTGCCACCTGTTGGCGAGGTAATGTAATAGTGCGGGAAAGTTTTGATACCACCTCGTAGACAGGCAGATAGACAGACTAATAGATATACATGCATACATACATACATACATACATACATACATACATAATACATACATACATACATAATACCTACATACATACATACATACATACATACATACATACATACATACATACATACATACAGGGTTCTCAAAACCTGAAAGATAAAGGCTGATTAGAAGACTACAGATTCAAGCCATCAATGGAACTGTAAAGATATGTAAAACTTTCCAAAAATTTAGCACATAAATACATATGCATGCATCTAGACATGAAAATATATACATAAAAACGCATCCATAAAACAAACATACAAATCTGCGCATACACTAACACCAAATACTGGACACACACACACACATATGCACAAATACCTAGATGATGTTGATAAAAGTTCCAATGAAGGAGCCTTGAATGTATGTTAGAGTCCGGCTCTTTCTCTATGGACAAGAAATACAGAAATGAAACTGATTGATAACATACATACATACATATATACATACACTGTGTGACAGAGAAAATGAGGAAGAGAGAAATCAAAGGTCGAGTATGCACATTGAAGCATTACAGCGAAGTCATCGCTGTAGTATTTAATTTCCTGTTCAGCCC
>NC_142931.1:48300661-48315661 GCF_046866305.1 Octopus bimaculoides | reverse complement strand
AGAACTCTACACGTGCTCCTTTTCAGGTGGACGTCTTGTGTCTAGTTCTAGGAATTATATTTCAAATCGACAAACTACGCTGACGGTCCTGTAGATATTTACTTATGTAAATTTTAACAGGTGAAACCATTGTACGTAGGTTAATCGTTTTTAATTTAGTATTTTTTCATTTGTCTTGCCCTTTTACAGTCTGTTGTGTCGCTAAATTTTTTATTGAGAACATATTTTTTTCGTGGTTAGATGATTCGGCATCTATTTCTAGCATATAGGAGTCCACATTTGCTGGTCAGTCCTCTTATTTTTGTATGTAATATAATTTTAATCTTCGGATTTTTTTAATATGCTAGACCACTGGTTTTAATTGATTAATATCAATTTCTACCCTCATTAATAAATTTTATATATATATATATATATATATATATATATATATATATATATATATATATATATATATATATATATATATATGGATATATCTATTATTTATATTATTATTTGATTGAACGCCACGTATCCATCTCAAAGGAAGTATGTTTATCTTAAACATTTTGTGCGACTCTAACCTATACTGGTCTAACGACCCTCCATGTTTGTTTTCGTTCGATTTCCTTGTATGTCATCATTGTCCTGTTTTTGTTAACAACTTTGACCTTCCATAAAAATCCAAAATTTTATTTTGGCTCTTGTAGGAGCAACTGCCTTTGAAGACTCATATTGTCGTTCAATGCTCGAAATGAGGAGTAGATAGGCAGCTGACAACTGATGAAGGGTCGTTCTTTATGTTACTTGTCCTATTTTCCATTTATTTCTCTCATTGTTTTCGTATTCAACTTATTTGTTTTCGTAATTCATGTTGTGTACTGTTTCTGATGTCCTGTACGTATATATGTATGTATATATATATATATATATATATATATATATATATATATATATATATATATATATATATATATATATATATATATATATATATATATATATATATATATATACATATATATATATATATATATATATATCTTTTACTCTTTTACTCTTTTACTTGTTTCAGTCATTTGACTGTGGCCATGCTGGAGCACCGCCTTTAATCGAGCAAATCGACCCCAGGACTTATTCTTTGTAAGCTTAGTACTTATTCTATTGGTCCCTTTTGCCGAAGCGCTAAGTTACGGGGACGTAAACACGCCAGCATCGTTTGTCAAGCGATATTGGGGGGACAAACACAGACACACAAACATACACACACACACACACTCATATATATATATATATATATATATATATATATATATATATATATATACATATATGCGCCAGGCTTCTTTCAGTTTCCGTCTACCAAATCCACTCACAAGGCTTTGGTCTGCCCGAGGCTATAGTAGAAGACGCTTGCCTAAGGTGCCGGGAACCATGTGGTTGGTAAGCAAGCTACTTACCACAAAGCCACTCCTACGCCTATATATATATATATATATATATATATATATATATATATATATATATATATTTATATATATATATATATGTGTGTGTATATATATATATATATATACATGTGTGTGTGTGTGTGTGTGTGTGTGTGTGTGTGTGTATGTATATATGTATGTATGTATGTATGCATGTATGTATATGCATATATATATATTATTTATATTATTATTTGATTGAACGCCCCGCATCCATTTCCAAGTAAAGTTTATTTTATCGACGCAACATATGTAATCAGAATGTACAACGATTCAAAAGTTAAGTGGTGTTATAGCTATCTATAAATATTAAATAAACGAGGAAAATTGACTTGAAATTTAGGAGTTAATGAAAAGTTGTAATACTTGTATGGACAGGTACTTGGTGATGCATTCATAATTGATTAATGGCCCATTGCTTTAAATTTTGTGCTCACCAGTTAGTCCTAAGATATCTTGACAAATATAAAGAAACTTTCTTTATTGCAGGGCAAACAGCTGTAGAATTATATATATCGCTGCTGTAGTAGTTGTTGTTGTTGTTGACAACACGTGTCGTTAGCTTATAACCACCAACAGGCAAACGATTGGACTGATCATTTAATATAACATCAAAAAATTTTTAAAAACCGTTGTAGAAAGAACGGTAGGAGAAAATATCGTTTAAATGTTCTAGTGAGCGCAGGGATATAGGATAGGACGCTTTGATATAAGGCAGATGCATGATTAGTTGATACAGAAATCTATATCCTACCATTTTAGTTCGACTATGCGAGAGAATGATCATTAAATGTCGATAGTGAGTTGGCAGATAAATGGTGCTCTTAACAAAATAGAGCTAATGGAAATAATTCAAAGAACCATGGGCAGGAATTTGAATAACTAACAGATGAGGTGAACTGATTGTCGTGCGAATTACATTCTGAATATAGTTACTGAATTTAATTTATTGGGTTTTCCTTTCAGCTAGATACGGAATGTACAAACCTCACAACAACTGTTGGCGATACCCAAGTATTTCATTAAGAAATTCTCTAGTGGATCTGCCGAGTAAGGAGAGAACAATTTGATCTTCGTTTAAACGCAGGATACAACAATGGAAATGTCTTTCGGGTTCTTAATTTACATATTCATCGTGGTTCTGACCTACCTTGCCTGTCGATCTCCTTTTGCACACCTTGATAGAGATAAATAATGCTTTCAAATTTTGGCACAAGGCCAGCAATTTCGGGAGAGGGGTATGTCGATTACATCGACCCCTATGATCAATTGGTACTTACTTTATCGACTCCGAAAGGATAAAAGGAAAAGTCGACTATATCGGAAAGAGAACTCAGAACGTAAAGACGGGCGAAATGCTGCTAAGCATTTTGTCTGGCGTGCTAACGATTCTGCCATCTCGCCACCTTAAGAGAGAGAAATAATAAATTACATTTTTGGACGTGGAATACTTTGGATAGGGGTACTTTGGTAATAAGGAATATTTCAATGTATCAAGAATTTATTCTCTACAACATTCAGTACAAGCTCAATTAACAATCGAAATTCATGGATGAAGAACAAGGAAACTACAGCTCAATAAAGGATTCAATACTTTATATATCTAGTGTAATTTCATTGATTAAAGTGCTATAAACTTACAGCTGAGCACGTACTTCAATGTATCATTGTATTCTATCAAAGGTCAGAGTAACTATAGATTAAGATAAATAGCATATATTATGTACGTCAATACAAAAGGCAACATAGTAACATAACAAGAAAACACAATTTAGAAAAACTTAAAAGAAAAAAATCATTATCGTTAAGGCTTAGTTCAAACTGACATGTTTTCTAGAACATTATACAAAATTTTAACATCCAGCGGTCAAAAACGAAGATGAGTTTATTTGATGTGCGACTATGTTGGTATCAATACAGAATCAAACAGAAAAAGATCAATGGAACGGTAAATAAAGATGACGTAAAAGAGTATTTAAACATGTTCTGTGCATTATCACAATTTCTATGTAGCCCATCTGCATAACTAAGCAAAATACTAAAAACGAAAAGCGAACTAGAGATACGAAGAGCTCAGTATTTTACGCACACTTCAACACCTCCAGTCACCTCTATACACACTGACAGTTCTCTACTACTACTACTGCTACTGACACTATCCCTCATTCCACATAACTAAGACGGAAACCTTCGAAAATTCTAAACACTGTTCTGGAATACATCCCTTTATTGATGATGTACATCCCAGTACACCACAAGTATTATTCATTCAATTCACAGTAGGATATAACAAGAGTTAAGAGGTTATATGATTAACTGCCAGATGTAAGAAAATAAGTATCTCAAGTGACTTATAACGCATGTTATAGATGAATGCAGGATAAAATTATGAAAACGTATTATATAAAGTAATTATTTTCAAAATGGATCGTATGAACGTTAAATTACTAACTACATATACGCTTTTGATAAAAGTACAAAAATAAAAAACAAAATTTTAAAAAATACAAAGCAAATAAGTAATCTTTCTTTCTATCATAGGTACAAGGCCTGGAATTTGTGAGGAGTTGTGGCTAATCGATTACATCGATTCCAATGCGAAATCGGTGCTTATTTTATAGACTACGAAAGGATGAAAGGCAAAGTCCATCTCAGAGGAAATTCAACTCAGAATGTAAAAACGGACGAAATGCCGCTAAGCATTTTCCTCGCTAAGCAATTCTGCCAGCTTCCCTATTAGGGGTACTCGTGGGATTAACCATCTATTGCATATAAGAATCCAACAAAATATTAATTAATCAAAAATATAAAATAACACATAAAAGCATTAAATACATTTGATAGCTCCAAAGTTAATTAAGTTTGTTAATTCTGCAAAGAAAATTCTTTTTAAAATATATAAAAGTAACAACATGAGCAAAAACAAAACAAATTTCATGTAGACATGCAATGAATGTATCAATTACAATGTTTATTAGGAGGTAATGCAACAGGTGGGTGTTACTGAATAGTTTGTTTATGTAGTTAGTCTTGTTCGCTATGTTGTAAGGGTAGATGCGAAATAATTAGTAATATCAAATTGCATGATGCTAGTACTTACTTTGTTAGGAATATCATTAAACTAGTCTATCTCAGCTTGAATATTTACCCGCACAAATATATAGGCGCAGGAGTGGCTGTGTAGTAAGAAGCTTGCTTCCCAACCACATGGTTCCAGGTTGAATCCCACTGCGTGGCACTTTGGGCAATTGTCTTCTACTATAGCCTCGGGCCGACCAAAGCCTTGTGAGTGGATTAGGTAGACGTAAACTGAAAAAAACCGGTCGTATATATGCGTGTGTGTGCGTGTTTGTCTCCCCCCACCATCACTTGACAACCGATGTTGGTGTGTCTATGTCCCCGTAACTTAGTGGTTCAGCAGAAGTGACTGATAAAATAAGTACTAGGCTTACAAAGAATAAGTCCTGGGGTCGATTTGTTCGACTAAAGGCGGTTGTCCAGCATGGCCGCAGTCAAATGACTGAAACAAGTAAAAGAATAAAAGAATATACACACACACACACACACACACACACACATATATATATATATATATCGTTAACTAGTTATTAAAAAATCAACAGTTTTTATAGGTAAATCAAAGCAAAACAAAATATAGGGACATTATAGCTCAAGAAAAGCACATTCAAGAAAAAAAAAAAGAAAGAAGAAAAAACCGTGATTCAAAACGAAACTAAATTATTTTGTGTCTATCACTGGTATACAACAATTATTTTAGAGGATCTCAGAAAAGATATTCTATAAGATATTTACGTGACTTTTACTGATATTTTCTTGACTTGTATTAATAGAAATCCGAGAAAAACAAATCCAATAAATAAAATATTATAAATCGTTCTAAAGAAATTACGTTCGTTTGATGAAATGCTTACCTTTAAATTATTTAAGGAAAGTTTCTCCCATCGATAATATTGGTGTTGCTTGTTTTATATGACACGGGATAGAATGTAAAAAGGTATTAAACAATCCTTTTATTTGCTAGAGGAAAAGACACGGAAAAACATAACTCCTTGACGTCTTTAATAATGTATCTTAAAATTGCATGTGACAGTTTAAGACACTTGGTGCAATCATCATTCGGGAGAAGATAGAGTATGAAATAAAAATCGATTTCCATGAATATTACCATTACATTTAGCTCAATACTCATGGGATGAACAATGTAAATAAGTATAAGGAAATTGAAATTCTGAATTATTCAAGAAAAGTAGATCGCTTTTACAGAAAAATCGAGCTTCTATAAATACCTGCTGCACAAACTGTTTTCTGTGTCCTTTCCAAACGTTAATTTGAAAGTTTTAAAAGACTGTTCCATCAATGTATGGGGAAACTTGCCCCTCTCACCTTCGCACTATTCCTAAGATCTTTCACTACCACCTAACTACTCAAATTTATCTTGTGTATTGTTTTTTCTTAAATTTATTTTATATTTCACTCACACACGCATATGCATACGTACATATATGCATCCATGCATATATATATATATATATATATATATATATATATATATATATATATATATATATATATATATATATATATATATACATAGATAGATAGATAGATAGATAGATTGCTATTTTCCAGTAAATATTGGTGCCTTGTTGTACCACTCTTCTGAATTTATATATATATATATATATATATATATATATATATATATATATATATATATATAGAAAATCACATCTTGAAGGCGGAGAAAATTAAACCAGAATACCATAGTTACAGGAAATTATAGTGTTTAATTCGAACTGAGGATCTTCACAAACAGTTACTTTTAGTTTCGCCTAATTGATTATTTTCACGTAATTTTACGTAATCGATCATCAACTTATGGAACTATACAATAATTTTAAAAGGAGCAGTGAGAATCAGACTACAAATACTCAAATGAACATGTCATCTTGTTTGAACAGAGGATTGCCAAATTTCAAAATCCATAGCATATATTGTATAGTTCGCCCGACCACTTGTAGACACAATATATACATATAGAGAGACAATGATACAAATAAACAAATGAACTCACTGAAGACGGGGATCGGATCTTTCCATTATTTGTTTGTTGCCATTATTAGTCGCATATTCTGGTGAACTACCTCTGCCAAAACTATGAAGTGACTCCGAGACCTCAGAAACAGCTGTCGGACTTGTAAGACCATATATTCTCCCGTTTATTTTTTGTGCCTTTGTACTCTGTGTAAGTTTGTTCTGTTAATTTAAAATATCTATATATTTATACTTGAATATTCATCGAATGAAAATTTTCTTTCTCTCTATTTACAAGCATACATGTGTGTATATATATATTGTACACCAAACCCAAGCAATTTTATTTGTTTATTTGCATCATAGTCTCCATATCTGCTCACCTGGATTCTTCTGATAGTCTCTCTTTACCTCGCGGACTTGGTCCACGGTAAGGTTTTTGGAGTGTAAGCTCAAATCATTTGAACGCTACAAAATGTTTTCTATATTGACAATCTCTGGATCTCATCTGTTGTCTATATATATTTGCATATACATATGCATATGTGTGTATGTATGTGGGTGTGTTAGATTTCTCGTTCTTAGCGCTACTGGTAACATATAATCCAGTACAACGTGTTACATGGTTAGGTCGTCGGTGACTCGACTGGCAGCCCCATCAAGTTGGCTTGTTGAGGAGTGTAATTTTCGAGCACTGCGAGACGAAAACAAAAGTAGTCAAAGAGCGAAGGAACTTATGAGAGTCAACAGCCACTCAACATTTTGTATATATGCATACATTGTTTTATATTCTTGTATATTCATATATTTCATGTAAATTTTCTATATTTTCCAATTTTAGCTTAGTCAGAAACACTTTTTACTCTTCAGTTCTACCTGGACTCTGGGAGCCAGAGATGGAGAGTGCTCAGTAAAGTAGTCAGTGCTGTGTGAAGCAAACCTTTGATGGATAAGCAACCCTTTGATGGATAACTTACATGGAAGTTCTACCAGAAGTGTGGGAGCCGGAGGTGTCATGTGTGCTGGAGTCAAAGGAAGAATGCCTAGCCTCTCAACAGAAAGGATTACTGTGCGTGATTGAAGAACACATCCTTCATGAGGTAGCTTTAATTACAAATCCTACTTTTCTATGGATAGCAGTAACTCAAGAGGCATATATCAACAGATAAGCATCACAGCAAAGAGTACTGTAGTGTCGGGAATTTTATTGTCATCTAAAGAGCTCATCTGCTCAAGTATGCTGAGGATGATAGTGAGAAGAAAAATTAAGAAAGAAAAAGATGAATGTGTTCTAAATGCCAGTCGTCTCGTGTATTTGTGCCATGTGTAAGCTTTGCATCATTTAGAAAGTGGATATGGTGTTGCGCAGGGCTTATGCACACGAAATGTACACACGCACAAGATATCTTGAAAATGAATGATTACCATCAGAATAATTATGTTTCGTCTTGAAAGTCTAGTGGTGGTGGAGGAAACGGAGATACATACGGTCTTAACAGATTGAATCTATATAGCTGCAAACCAGCAAATTCGAATCATAATGTCATTTTGAAAGTCAAAGGAGGTGGTGACCGCAGCTCACTAGCACACTTGACGCCTATGCAGTCTATTAAGGGAACTCCAAATTGTGTCCTAAGTAAATGTCTACCTCATTTTAAACTAACCACGTCGCAGCTAATGGTTATTCGTATTTAAGAGTAAAAAAAGCAAAGAGAAGAAAAGCAGCACTAACAAAAATATGCAGATACATCAAAAGCATATATATGAAGGTCGGAGGCTAGAATATTCGCAGCTTACTTTGCTCAGGAAGTAAAAATAGACCGGGAAGGGGGACTTCACTTCTTGCAGAGGAGTTAAGTAGGTATGACATTGATATTAAAACGCCTCCATAAACACGTTTTGCTACAGAACGGCATATGACCAAGTCAATGCAGGTTATACATTCTTTTGGAAAAGAAAGCAGAGAAAGAGTACAGGGAGTATTGTGTAGGATTTTCTGTTAAGCTCAAAAACTACCTTTTGGTACATCAGATAGAATAAGTCCTTGACTACCATTGGATACAGGAAGATACGCTACAATGATCAGGGTACATACTCCCATAAGGACACATTCTGAGGATGATAGATTACAGTTCTGCACTGTTAAGAGAAAGTTGTTCTTTGATTGTCGGAAAAATGACAAAATATTTCTCATGGGAAACTTTAATGCTAGAGTAAGCGCTGATCCTGATATTTGGCATTGCCCTGGAAAATATGGTCGTGGTAGACCAACAACAACAATAGACAGCATCTCGTGCTATTAAGAAATAGATATAACCTAACTATTGGCAACTCTTTCGTCAAAAAATCAAATACAAAGACACATGGATGCACCCATGTTCAAAGCATTAGCTTATGTTTGACTTAGTTATCACTAGAATGATTTGTCTACAGCATATGGAAACAGTGGAAGTCATGAGAAGTTCTGAGTACTAGACTGGTCATCAATTAGTCAGAGCCTAGTTTAAGGCTTAGCATGTACTCTAAGTGTAAGCGCAAAACCATTATACTTAATAATCTTGATATGGCCGCACTCCAGTGAAAAGGAATGCATAATTTGGTGATATCACCATTGACAATCTCAAACCCTTAGACCATACGAATACCTGAGATGCTTTCAAATAAAATATGTACAACGCATCTTAGGAAATTCTGGACATTTGAAAACAGAAACACTAAGAGTGGTTCGATCAGAATAATGAGATTCACGATCTGCAAGAATAACAAAAGCTTCATGAAGAATATGGCGGAGGTATTGCCATTTTCTAACTTTTAAAACTTGTGAAAATTCATTGCTGAAAAAAAGGGTTGTATGAAGGCAAAGTTTAATTATGTTTCTCATTAATATTAATAAAGTGGGTGAAATAGCAAAGTTGATAGATTGTTGGGTAAAATGCATTGCAATATGTGTTCTAAAATTTGAGTTTAAACCTCGCCGAGATCAATTTCGCTTTCTTCCTTTGGAGGTGAATAAAAAACTACCAGTCCATGACGATGAATTGGCGAATTGTTAGAGAATCGAACGAGATACTCGTGTTATCTGTACCAACTCCATGCAATCCCACCCAGTCGCCGAAAATGGTAACAATTCTAAAATGAGTTTATATTGACTGATAGTATCAGAAATTTGTAAAAGACAAAAAAAAAAATAGAAACACCATATAGTTCGAAGACATTTTCGCAGCGGGATGTGGTGTTGGCAGAAGAAGACTAAGAGCCGTTGGTCTTTTTAAATTCTGATAATATCTTAGAGATAATCATGCCATCCCCCAAGAAAATTTCAATAATCATGAAGCGAATTCCGGCTAATTCTACGATGTTCAATCCGAAACAGTTAACGCGTGTGTGTGTGTGTGTGTGTGTGTGTGTGTGTGTGTGTGCGCGCGCGCGCCTGCGTGTGTGTGTGTGTGTGTGTGTGCGCGTGTGTGCGCGTGCAAGTGTGTATACGTTTTGCCTTTAAAGTTCATCTTTATAAAGGCAAAGGAACGTGTAGTTTCTATTTTCACCTACGTGGACAAATAACTGCAACATTGTCGCAGATTTGGAAGGAAATCCCTTTTATTACTATTGCGACAAATATGGTTTCTTTCAAGTCTTGTACAAAGAGAAAAGTAAGTTATTTTGTGAAGTATTTTGTTCTATAAGTTGAAAATACGCACAAACATAAATGATTACTTTGTACCCTTTCAAATATTAATGAAACAGAGGACAAACCTTTTGTCATACTGTGCCCGCTTCAATGGATTTATAGTTCTTACATTCACGAGAAACTTGCGCTCAAATCATCATGAATTATACTGTTCAGGTGAAAGTTAATAATTTAGAGATCAATACACATGCACACTATATATATATATATATATATATATATATATATATATATATATATATATATATATATATATAAATGTATATATATTATATATATATATATATATATATATATATATATATATATATATATATATTGGAAGGTTTGGAGGTGATGTACAGGAATTATATATTGGAAAAAATAATAAGGCACTCAGATATGTGGATGGTTGTACAACCATCTAGATATCTGAGTACCTTATTATTTTTTTCACTATATATCTATGTGTGTGTGTGTGTGTGTGTGTGTGTGTGTGTGTGTGTGTGTGTGTGTGTGTGTGTGTGTGTGTGTGTGTGTGTATTCAAAAACTTGCAATTCAAATAACACATGAATCTAATGAAATGATGACCGTATGTTTTTGATCCCTGAGCAAAATATATTATATTTTAGTCACACTGACCATAAAACTCCAAAGATTTTAGTTACAACTAAGTCAGCCAAGACATGCAAACGGTAAATGAAAACAGGATGTTCACACACACAAACACACACACATACACACACACACTCACGCACACACATAAGCACATTTGCACTTGCCCCTTAATAAATAAGCTTCTGTTGAACTGAATTTTAGCACTTTCTACGTCAGTTATATAAAGTTATTTACCATATGTCTTAAATTTCGGTGAAACTCACCAAGTAAAAGCTCTATGATATTGCTGGAAACAACAAAATGTCCTGCATAATACCATAAAAATAATGGCCAAAAACGCACCAAAACAAGCTTAATGAAGAAACAAGATTAGATTAAGACAAATCTACACCGAATAAACAAACAAACATATACCTTTCGTCATATGATATCTAAAAAAGAGGAAGAAAAATAACAGCCAACCAGCAAATGCGAAAATAAAATTAATGAATAAATGTAAGCATGAAACAGTACTTTTACCAGCGAATATAATATACTACCAGTCCTTCCCTGAAGATTTCAGTGGTATGAAACTCGAGTTGTAAAAGGAAAAATTTTAAAGTTCGATAAACTCTGCATATGTGATTTCCATGTGTGTATGCGTGTGTGCGTATGTGCGTGCGTGTGTGTGTGTGTGTGTGTGTGTGTGTGTGTGTGAGAGAGAGAGAGAGAGAGAGAGAGAGAGAGAGAGAGAGAGAGAGAGAAATTATGTGCGATTACAGGGGTTGTAATTCAGACAGTTATTGGTAGATGAAGATGGAATTATTGGTTGCTCTAAAGCATCTAGATCTTTCTCACACAAAGACAGACATAACCATGAAAAAAGGAACAAATTTATATTTCCGCTGCAAGGAATATGAATCTAATCGAATATTGGACTTCTAATAAACTACTCTGCCTGAGGCAAACAAATATGAATCTCTCACTTCTATATTTAGTGATTCCTGAAACGGTATTAAATTTTAAATCGTTGACGTTTTGTTATAAAAACTAACATTAAAATTCTTATTATTATTAATATCTATTTCTGACCCTTCTGTATTTATTCTCTTTTACTTCACCGTTGTTATTTCTCTCTCTTTCATTACGATTGCCCTGTATTTTATTCTCCCACAACTACTTTCTCGCTAACCAGTTGCAGAAATTATCAATACATTACTGCATAATCCACATGTATATCCTTTGGTTTTCTCGGTTGAGGTTAAACACGAAATCCAATTTTAACTAGAGTGACAGTATTTAAAATAAATTAATTTAGCCGGTAATATTGGTTTAAAATGTTGGTACAAGGCCAGTATTTTGCGGGAAGGGGATAAGTCGATTACATCGAGCCCAGTGGTCAACTAGTACTTATTTCATCGATTCCAAAAGAATGAAATGCAAAATCAACCTCGGCCGAATTTGAACTCACAACATAAAGACGTATGAAATGCCACAAAGCACATTGCCCAGCGTACAAACGATTCTACCACCTCACCACCTTAATGTAACTGGCTAGAAGTTGATTCGGTCACTTATTCTATCAGATTTTAAACACCTCTAGAGTTATTAATCTTCTGGTTGTGAGAATAATTCTTTTTATCAATTAGTAAATTTGGCCCGGGGAATTTTCATTCGTCGATATATAAGGAACTGGTGACGTATTAAATCAGTGACATTCCCAGAGACACTCTTAGAGTTAATGAGGATAAACTGCCTCGTCTATTTTGGAGGACTTTCAGATTATGGACTGCTGTGGGCAACTTCAGGAAGTCCTTAGCTTGGCAGAGGTAGCGCGGTGCACTACCGGTTCGAAACAAATTCTTTAGGCACGGAACTGCCATTTGGCGGGACTGTCCAAGATGTGCGCAAAGTGATGAAGACGTTCTGCATAAACTCGTCTAGTGTCCGAACATAGGTAACTTAATGAACTACTGTCACGTCGAGGGTGGATCTAGGTATCGACTAATTTCATTATGATGGTTGCCCAGCTACTTGCGTTTAGTAAGGCTGGCCAGTAAGTTTTCTTCTGACAAGTGTCTATGGCGAAAAAGAGATTGTTTAGTGGTTGAAGCTGAAAGCGTTGAGGATTATTTCTTCGGTCAAACCCTCATTCTTTTTGAAGTTCCACATGTAAATGAAAGTGAGTGCCGAGGGTCGAGTGCTCTCCTTCATGAATTTATCAACAAGTAGGTGACTATGCCTAAAATAGTTAGAATTAATTAAACAGCTCCAGACAAGCGAGATGTCACGTGCTCTTGCCGATCAGGCTGATCAGGCTAATCTTGTAAGGTTGCTTGATTGGCACAAGATACAAGCTTTCCTATACAACGAGGTCTGCATTATACAGATATTTTGTATGCCATATATTCTTTTCATCCACTCATTTCTTTCTTCTGCTTCACTCGATTTGATATAAGTAGCTACACAACATTTAACCTGTCTTTGCATGTCCCCTGCGATGCTCCTGTAGCAAATAAGCAAAAAACAAATCATTATCATCAGCAGCAGCATTGCGGTCGTCACTACCGTCGTTGTCCTTGCTTTCGCTGCTTTTTAAGATTACTTTCATTTTTCAACACACACACACACACACGCTCTCTCTCTCTCTCTCTCTCTCTCACACACACACACATAGTCCTCCACCTTTTCCTTCCCTTTCTTCTGGTTCTTTTCTTTTCGTGTTCTTCCATTTTCTTCGTACTGTTTTCCTTCTTCTACTCTTGCTTTTACTCCTATTACCACCGGTACAACAACACCTACAACTACCACTACTACTACTACTACTACTACTACCACTACACACTCACACATAGATATATAATATTTTTAAATTTTGGCACAAGTCCGGAAATTTCAGGGGAACGTGTAAGTCAGTTACATCGAACCCTAACGTTCAACTGCTACTCATTTTGTCGGCCCCGGAAGGATGAAAGACAAAGTCGGCCTTGGCGGAATTTGAACTCAGATCGTAAAGGCAGACGAAACGCCACAAAGTATTTTGCCAAACGTGCTAACGATTCTGCCAGCTCACCGCTTTAAACACATTAATATATATCAATAATTTCTTAATTCCCACCATCTCAAAAACCATCAGATTTCTCTGCCCGGCCCCATAGTTACTGTAAAGCTCATTATTGAAAAGTAAACAATTCGGATGACCTACACAGAAAACAATGATTCGGTACATTAGATAGCTATAAAAAAAGTGTTTCAAAGCAATGGTGTTTAATTATGTTCCTAAGATCGACTTTGAGAACATTATACAAACACCTACGTCTTGGAAGATGTTGTTCCACATTTTGGTATAGAAAACTATATAAATCCCCGCCATTTATCAGATACAAAGTTCCTTCATTTAAATGAAACGAAGACAAGTTACTGCAACAGCGTAGGTTTCAAGAACTCACAGCTCGTCAATATTATCTCGCCAAAAGTATATAGCTCTCTAGAGAACATTAAGGCTTTCAACAAGATTCGGAGATCTTGCTGTGCATATTCTCTGACAAACAGCCATCGCTGCTCGGGACAAAGATGAAGAGAACATCGTTTAATTCCTTCATTCAATAAATTCTGAGCGGTTAATTGAAATATGTGTCAGACAGCTGCATGAAACGAATAAGAGAATTAGATGTTATGGACTTGTACGAGTCTTGTACATGACTTGATCTAAGATCGTTTGTTGAAATTGACGCAATTACATCGCAGAAGATCCATTTTATAAAACTCACTTTTCATTTAACTTCTGAGGTGTCAAAATTTTCGTCGCATCACTGCAACCTGCATTCGTCGCACCACTGCATACAGATTCACTGTATATGATATAATAAAACAATATGGTGAGCATGTTTTCTTCAACATCCTCATCATCATTATCTTCTTCTTCTTCTTCTTCTTCTTCTTCTTCTTCTTCTTCTTCTTCTTCTTCTTCTTCTTCTTCTTCGACTACTACTACTACTACCACTACTACTACTACTACTACTACTACTACTACTACTACTACTACTACTACTGATGCTGCTGCAGTTGTTGCTTCTCCTTCTGCTTCACTTCCTCTCATCCTTTCTTCTCGTTCTTCCTTTTCTTTTTGCTTCTTCTCCTCCACCACCTCCTTCCCTCTCTTCTATTATTTCCTTCTTTTCTTTCCTTTTCGTGTACTTTCGTTTTTC
>NC_142931.1:48288161-48295661 GCF_046866305.1 Octopus bimaculoides | reverse complement strand
AATGTAGTAAGATGTTGATGACCGGATAAAAGTTTTTTGTTCAATGCCTTATAATGATGTAAGATTTAGAAGTTACGGATGCTTAAGGATTTTAGAGAAAGGAGCGGGAATGAACAGGTGGAGTCAAGGGAGAGTGGAATTAGACTTGTAGGTTTGTTTAAAGCAGGCAAGGGAGCAGTGGTGAATTCAATGACTTCGGCACAGTGGAATACACGGAATATAAACAATTAAAAGTGAAGCAGAACGACAATTGTATGCTATGAGTGTGGTAGAGACGCCGAGAAAGTAACGGAGATATCGGATGCAGCAGAGATGAATTCCAAACCGAAATATAATGGATCAATAATAGACATGAACTTTTATTAATTCATTGTTCTTTACTTATATTACTGTCTATTCCTGTGAAACCCATTGAAATATCCGTGAACATTTGGACATTTGATCGTTTACACATGTTTTTCTGAATTTTACCTTGCTGCTTTAAATTCTCCTAAGCTCTTTAAAATTGTCGAAACCGGTTTGGCATTTGAATAAATTATTGATTAGATTTTGAGTTGAGTTGTTGTCTAGAATTTATTCATACGTGTAGAAGTTTGTAAGCAGATGTTTATGTCTAGTTGGGCTCCCTGGTGTCATGCGATAGTTTTTCGTGGTTCACAGCATGGATGTAACTAGGTCTAGGATATGCCAGTAGTTTTATATGTGTTTGGTTTTATTGGATTCAAGGCTTTGCTTTGACAATGGTTTTATTGGATTTAACACTGCTTTGAGAAAGTAAAGATCAAGAAAAATGATACGTCACTAACAAAACATATATGGACATTAAAATAAGAAAATGCTCCGTTGAGCATCAACTGGAAATTACTCATACACGCACAACGATACCAACAAACCCTGTCAATTTTACACTACCATATTCTCATATTCAGGAGCCAAATTTTTACCCGAGGCTCTGAGCAAGTACAAAATCTTAAAACACTAAAACATTTCGAACCAATAATTTTTTTCTAATCGTTAAACATGTAAATATTTCACCAACTTTTTTCCTTCCACCTACACCACAAACTATCGCCATAAATATACATAGAAATATTTTTACAGCATTACCACTGAACAAGTACTGTAGAGATTATGTAAAGTAAAAATTTCCACAACAGGTTTTCTAATATAAGTCCATAAACCTATGTACACACCCATAAGTATATATTTGTATACAAGGTCGGGGAATAACCCTTTTCTTTTCAATTCTCCATTTTTCTCTTTAAAAACATTTTAAATAATTTTTTAAAATTAAATTTTATTCCCATTTTTATAAAGGAGCATATACACACTTTTTATAATGCCTAATTCTCGCATATATGCATAGGACAAAATAAAATAGAAAATAGAAAACCCACGTTTGAAATAGAACTGAAGAAATATTTATAAACACACAGCCCACAAACTCAACTTCCATGAAACACTGAGCTTAGAATTTCTACATATTAATTAAATTGCTTATATAACAATGGACTAATTACCTCCACCTTCCAAATACAAACAGGAAATAATCTAAATAACAGCTACAACAAGTAAAGGAACTGAGCAGCCAAAACGTACCACGCCCCGATTGCAAAGTTTTCAATTACTAGACTAACATAGAAACCTTGACATTCAAATTGTCAAGGAAAGGAATTAAATTGTGTGTGTGTTTGTGTGTGAAGGCGCATGGTTTAGTGGTTAGTATATTTGGTTCACGATCATAAGGTTGTGAGTTCAATTCCCGGCGACGCGTTGTGTCCTTCAGCAAGACACTTTATTTTCACGTTGTTCTAGTCCACTCAGCTGGCAAAAATGCGTAGTACCTGTATTTCAGAGGGCCAGCCTTGTCACACTCTGTGTCACGCTGAATATCCCTGAGAACTGCGTTAAGAGAGCACGTGTCCATGGAGTACTCAAACACTTGATGTATATATATATATATATATATATATATATATATATAGCATAGGCTCGAAGCGTAAAAGACCTTCTCACTGTCCCGAGCGTCAGACTAATACACCTGCTTGTTGTTCATACACCTGTCTTCGTCTTGTTTTTCTGTAAATTTCAACTAATATGTTTATATATTTCTTTTATTAGCCACACAGGGCTAATATATATATATATATATATATATATATATATATATATATATATAGAGAGAGAGAGAGAGAGAGAGAGAGAGAGAGAGAGACCTACGGATAGATTGAGGGAGAGAGGGAGAGGAAATTAAATGAAAAAAGAAACAAACAGAAATAGAGTGCATTATAATAGTTCTTATGCGCTAAAATTACTCTTCAAAGAAACAACCCACTTCAACATAGTTTTCATATGTCTCATTATTTGTAATGTGCATATGTGTGAGTATACGTCTATCTATCTATCTATCTATCTGACTATCTTTGTATATTTATACGTCTGTATGTACATGCGCGCGCGCGCACACACACATACACACACTCACACACACACATACACGCACTCACACACACATGCATATATCTGTCAGATTGTGTGAAGAGAAAGAGAGTGAGACGTATTGGAAGGGGCGAGATTGTAATCTAGATTGATAATATATACCACAAGAGCACATACATAAAATTTTAACTGGCTGGCTCTTTAATGTCAGCTGAACAGAGACCAGAGGCAAGAGAAACTTAAAACCAAACATTTAAACCGAACTTTAAACCAAACTTTACCCCCACTAAATTACCATGAACTAAATAAATAAACAAACCTCGAGAAAGAAACGATAACAGCAACATTAATAATAACAATTAAAAGAATCAAATAAAAAAAGAGAAACAGTTGTAAACAAAGCAAGAGAAAATTTGTAGAGGCGATGAATTAGTCAACGTTTTAAGACGCTAAATAAAATAGCACGAAATATTTGTCTTGGTGCTGTGGTTTCAAATTACACCGAGGTCCAAACTGCGTTCCATCCTTCCAGTATCGATAAATATAGTAATTTGTGGTTCGGTTCAGAAAGACAGTAAGCACTCTGCCTGCAACATCAAAGCCGTGCTGATTAAGGAGTTGTTCGAAAATCTTCCCAGAGGCACAGTGAGGAGCTGTTTTGAGGTCGTGGTGTAAACTGTTATCTCCCAGCCATAATCTAGCTGATACTTTTATTTTTAGATGTGATGTTGTGTTTTTGCAACCAGCAAAAATGCTAGTTCTAAAATCTCTCTAAGTGATCAACGCAATAGTTGTACTGACAGGTAATATTCGTAGCCACTTTAACATTCATCGGACTCTACTGCGATTTTTTAACCTCAAGAGGACATCTCTAGCTGGTTAATGATACCCAGCTGCATCAGATAAAATTGCAAGCAGTCTTTTCCTCTTGTGCATGTTGTAAAATTTAGTCCGAACATCCTGTAAAGCTCTGAGTGACTCGATAGATTAAGAGGCTTCTATAAATATACCCATTCATATTTTGAATCCTTTCTTTGTGGACTTTTTCCTTTCACTTATATGTGTGTGCATGTATATGTATGTGTCAGCCGGAATTTGAAGGGTACAGTGTTCGATTCTCTGTAGAGTATTGCTGGCCACTCTTTTCGATCTTCCATATGGGTATTTACTCGATTTTCTAAGCTGTCGTCACAGTAATCCTGCGTTCGAGTATCTCATTATTTTCTGTAGAATATAAACACACATGCGCGCGCGCGCACACACACACACACACACACACACATATGTATATATATATATATAAAACTAGCTCAGTATCCTGTCCTTGACAGGTAATTTTCACAATAGAAGACAATGATTTTTCAATCGTTTTCCACTACACCCTTCCAAATGATTGTGGAGGGTAAACTTTTTATGAAAAGAGACTCCTGGGCTGATTTTGTCGATTTTTTATTTGCAATACGTACACTTAGCACTTATAAAGAATAGGAGGTACCTTTTCGGTAAGAAAAAAAAAAAACAAAATTTGTTTGAGAATTTATGAATGACGTAGCCAACGAATAGGTTCGCATATTTAGGGCCCTTCTCGTTCCCATGGCCACTCCCGAGAAAGTTGGTAAGAATCACCCGCGAACGAGAAGCAATTAAGTGAGAGGACAAGTTCGGCCAGACGAAGGAGTGTGGATGTGCCAGGTTGTGGGTTGGGTCGAAGGTCAAGGAAATGTTGGAGTGCACGCAGCCCTCGTGGTGAGGGATCACCGTGTATATACTCTTGATGTTGAGAGTGAAGAGAAGTTTAGAGGGGCCAGGATGGAAGGAGGAAGAGTTGAACAAACGAAGAGCATTTTAGCTGTCATGGATGTGAGGGGAGGGAAGCCTCTAGGGGGCTGGAGATGAGTTCGGTGGGGCACTTGCAGGCGGAGACGATGGGGCGGCCGGGGTCGTTAGGTTTGTGGACTTTAGAGAGGAAGTAAATTGTGGGAGTGCGAGGGGTGCGGACAATGGGGTTAGAGGTGGTGGGGGAGACAGGAGGGGGGAAATAAAGTCATGGATAGTGGAGGACACAGTCTATTGGCAGCTGGGCGTGGGGTTGGAGGGCAGAGGGCAGTAGAATGAGGTGTATTGAAGTTGGCAGAGGGCTTCCGCCATGTAGAGGTCCGCGCGCCACACCACCACAGCTCCACCCTTGTCGGCCGGTTTCATGATAATGTCCGTGCGGCGTCGGAGACATCGAAGGGCCGAGAGTTCGGCTGGGGAGATGTTCAGATGTCGGGGACGCTTGGAAAAGTCAAACCCCTCCGATGTGCGTGTGTGCGTGTGTGCGTGAGCAAAGGAGGAAGAGAGAAGGAATGAGTGTGACAGAGTAATAGGATAGAATAGTGGGAGAAGAGGAGGTAAAAGAATAAGAAAGAGAAAAAGAGATAAACGAAAGAGTAAAAAGATCGTATAAAGTGTGCATCAGAATTATTAAGATAAAACTTACTTGGAAGAGGATGCGTGGCGTTCAATCATATAATATAAATAGTATATATATATAAGCATATATACATTAGTATATGTACATTCTTACATCTATACGTGTATATATATATATATATATATATATATATATATATATATATATATATATATATATATATATATATATATATATATATGCATATGTGGGCACAGGATGTCATATATACAGGGTGCGATGTCATCAGAATTACGCAAAAATGGAAATGGCACTAACATCTAATTTTAAAAGATATATTTACCAAAATTACATAAAAATATCTTGAAATATTAAAAAGCAAACGATAGCCTTCAAACGATAACCTCCAGACAACTTTGGAACCTCCTGGGATTCTTCTGGATGGTCACCTTGTTGAAGTTGGTGAATGCTACCATAATCCTTGCATTCAGTTCATCTTTGGTGTTACAAGGAGTTTTGCTGGTCTCTCACTCAACTGCGTTCCACACATAATAATCAAGAGGGTTGCAATCGGGGGAGTTAGGTGACCAGATGTAAGAGGTGATGTGGTCACAGAAATTGCCTGACATCTATGATTGTCTTCATGCACTAACTGCCGATAAGAAACTCAGACACTCCCATGTCGCTTGGAGGGATCGTTGCCAGTTATGACCTGGATCTCACCAATAAATTAAAGGGTTTTCTTATTAGAACGATCAGAGTGAGTTTTTCGAGCTGCTGTACCATCGTAATCACTATTAGACTCGTCCCACTCTTTCTGAATCTTCTGCACTGTCCTCAGTTCGTATTGGAGAATCCGGTGAAAATGCACAGCAGTACAGCATGTCGTTTCCAAATTACTGGTAGGGTGCATTGCGTCATGGTGCTCATTTTCTTACAACCGGTTCCCAACTGACCCTACTATACTGTGTAGTCGACAAAATGAAAAACAAACAATGTGTATGCGCGAGATTAAGAATATAAAGTGGCAACAATTTACCCACCCGCACCCTGTATGTGTGTGTGTGTGTGTGTGTGTGTGTGTGTGTGTGTTGGGTTATAAACAATGCGGTTTTTCAAAAGTCGGAGGAGGATAAACTACTTGCATAAACTTGCTATAAAAGCAGGTAGTAATTTTATCTTGTACTTATTCTTAGCGCAAGTTTTGAAGAATTTGGTTTGTATTGTGGTTTGAATATTGTTGGACTGTTCACTGAACACTTTGGTTTTTTCTGCTTTGTGGCAGTCTGGTTGTACTTTCCCTCCTCATAGAGGAAGGTAGGCCAGGTAGAAAAATAGAAGACATCACATGTTCAGATAGCAGCTACACGGAGATGTCCGATTCTGAGCAGTCGGACATTCCATGGAACACTAAGAAGGAGAAAAAAGCAAGGCTAGATAGAAGCTTCACAGAGGTGGCAAAAATATCGGAGTACAATATGGAAAGGAACGAGTGGAAGGACTATTCAAAAATGATGAAAAAGAAAGGAACTAATGTGAAAGTGCAGCCCCAATGGATTTTATTATTAATAGAATGGAATGTACGGTGGTATACAAAACACACTCAGTGGACGCAAGAAGAATCAACGAAATGATGACGAATCAAGTAGGGAAAGCTTCAAGGCCAGTCTGGAAGGAACTCAAATATCTAACCAGAGGGTGTAAATTTGGAACAGTTGAAGTTCAATTTAAAGATGCAGCCGTAGCAAACGCGGCAACAATCTTAAAAACTGATGAAGTGGTGATGTTGCCGATATATCGTAGAAGGCATGCCACAAGGGTCAACGTTGAGGGAACCCCCACTTTCCTGACGTCGACGTGGCCTGGATAGCAGCCGCTGTCTTGTTCGGCAACGAGGAAGAGATAGTGGTTCTCCAGGCCACTAAGACGGAAACAAGAAACTGGAAAGGGCAATCCCTAAACATGATGATACAAGGACCGAAGGAAATAATAGAAGAGTTGCAGGAAACAATAGCATTTGACGGTGTAATAATGGTAGTTAGAGTAGAGGGCAGATGCTACAAGTGTGATGAGAAAGGCCACATTAGAGCAAACTGCCCTCTACAAGACAACAAGGGAAAGGAAGAACCGGCAAGAGACAAGGAAGAAGTAACACCACCAGCAGCAGCAGAAACAGAAGAGGAAAGCGGAACGGAAGGCAAATGGGTGACATCAGGTAAGAAAAGGAAAAGAAAGAGGAGGAAACCAGGTAAAATAAATACAGACCCCCCCCCCCCCTAACACCTACCCACACCCTCTTCCTCCCATCCTCTCCCTACAAACACTGAACCTACCCACCCCTCCAACACAAAAACAAATACAGTCAGACACAAGCCGTTCAACTTCCTCACCTCCCGAAAAAAAGTGACTTTGCTATTATGTATGACAATACAAATAGGGACCTGTGTGAAGAAATAAAAAAGTGGGAAAATATAAGAGTGGTGTACACTCGCACGTTCGACAATGTACAAGGGTGGCATTGCTGCATGTTGTTGGACGAGGAGCAGAGGGAGAAAGTGTTAAAATTCAAAGGAGGATTTAAAACGTGGGAAGTCGAACTAGACATCCAAAAATTACCATGGAACATAGATTACATGCAATTACTA
>NC_142931.1:48265661-48283161 GCF_046866305.1 Octopus bimaculoides | reverse complement strand
ACACACTTTTGCGGAATTTCGTTGCTACGAGCCAATTCTAAAATCATTATTAACAATATTTGTAAATTTCAAATGCACAAATTTATAATTACTGTGTTACTAACACAGTAACCCATATCGCAATATCGTTGCTATTTACGTTCTTAATTGAGGAATGATTAACACATGTTTTTAATTAATAATTAAAATTATTTCTTAAAATAAAATGTGTTACACATGTCTGCTATTTCACTGGTTGGACATCAGTAGGGTGAGGACTGTGTGAATTTTAGGGAGTGGAGCGATGTAAAAGTTGAGAAGTTGAGGTTTTTTTTGTTTTTTTTTTTAAGTTGAAATAGCGCCAGCCGTGACCCGAAACCGGATCGCATAATTAGACTAGCAAATCAGAACTCACTGAGAGCTTACCGCCTTCAAATCTACTTCTTCTATGGGCTATGTGTAGAAAAAAGTCATACATATATGTTTGCATGTATGAATGTAATCAAAGAAAATAGTAGAGAAGAAAAAAATATCTACTCTCTTCGTGCACCCCTCTTACCTCTTCGCGGTGCTTGAACTAAAGAAGGAAAGAAAAAAGTCTGTATAGGTTTTGTGTATCTTTGTGTGTGTGTGTGAGAGAGAGAAGAGAATAAAACAAACCGACAACAGAGAAATGAGGATTACAAACAAAAACAGAAAAACAGGAAGGAGCAATTTCGTCCTGTGAAGTCCCAAAAGAACTTGGTGGCATAAAACCTATTATTATGACGAGAACAACAATAACAGCAATGACTAGAGATAGCAGTAGAGGTAGCAAATAATTATAAACGATGATTTAATTGTCAATATAATGTATGAAAGACCAAGCAAGAAGAAAAAACTTTTCCCTGCCCTCCCTCACAATGCAAGACTTTATTTCTGACAGGATCATAACATTAACAACGGAAGAAAAAAAAATTTTTTTTCGCAACGCTGACCATATAAACATTTGTTAGATTTAAATGAATGGATATCTCGCATAATGTAATCTTGTACCAGATGATATCTTTTATTTAATATCTATATGTAAGCTAAACGAGTATTTTATACATATATTTATTATGTTCAACTATCCGGATATTGTTGTTGACATGTGAAATTATATTTTTTCCAATTGATGAATGCTAAAATTGTTTACATAATTTCATATTACGTTAACCACTGACACACAATTTAACCGTCACTGAGTGTGATATATGTATGTATGTATGTATGTAATCATCTGTGCTAGTCCGGACGTCCTATAGTTAATGTAAACAGATAATACATACATATAAGTGTGCGTGTTAGATTTATGTATGTATAAATTTTCTCAATTTATTTAATATTTTATTTTACAGAAGTTCGAGGTTAATTCGAATACATCGAAAGGAGTAAACGAAAGAAAAAAAAAACAGGCGAAGATTAATTAAAAACATTAATAAAAAAAAAAATCCTCAGGAGCTATACATAAAACGAAACAGCGTTTACTGTCCAGGGAATTTTCTATTTAAAGAAAAAAAATATATATACAAGGAAATTAACCGTACACAGAAGATCAGACATACAAACTCCACTATGATCGACTGGGATTTCGTGAAGGAAATTATTCTAACCATTTTGGCTTTTTATTATTACTTACTGGAAGGAATTATACGGGCCATCCTGCCGGGATGTTTTTATGCGAAGGATGTTGCAGGGGAGACGGTTCTTATTACCGGATCAGGTAAGTTTCTCGGGACAGAGGACGATTTTTCCATTTACACCGGACTAAGAGAGAAAAAAAAAATCCTGTCTTCTTTCTTTCAGTTTTCTCGTCGTCCTACCTACTTTTTCTTTCTGTCGTTTTCCTTCATTCACTATCTCAGTTTGTCTTATATATATAATACATACACACACATATGCGTACATAGTCATTAATAAATCACTCATGCACGAGTACAAAGCACTGCTTATTAAATCCCGATACACACACATCTAGAGGGAACACAAATACTGTACTTTAGATCAGAGAAATTCTCTCGTATACTTGTTTAATTATATATATATATATATATATATATATATATATATATATATATATATATATATATATATATATATATCATTGAACACGAGAATACACACGCACCTATCCACACATTTTACTTCGTATACCTCAAATCAAGCAAAAAAACACTTTAGGTTCTAGTGTGTATGAGTAACTAACAGTCACTAGATTTACGGAGGTTATGTATATAGACAAAGAAAGATGGATTTGAAATTAATATTGATGCCTTGCTGTACTGTATTGAGTTACGTTCCTTTCATGCCGGCAGTTCAAATCACCATGTGATCGAAACGATTGAATGCTGCAGATTCGATATAAAGGGACTATATCCTAGCTATTCACCCACACACACACACACATATATATATATATATATATATATATATATATATATATATATATATATATATACACACATACACTGCAGCATGGCCACAACTTTAGGGCTGAAACGTAGAATATACACGTACATACACACAAAGCTAGCGCACATGTCTCTCGCTCCTCCGTCCTGCCAGTACGTTAAACCTGCGGCGGCGGTGAGTAGTACTAGTTAAATAATTTCGCTGTTAGTGCTGATATCAGTTAAAGCACAAATGTAGCGACGACTAAATAATAGTACATAATACTAATTGTATTATTGGTAATAATAGTGATCTGGTATCACATGTCCCGGGACGTTAAGTTGTATTCTTGTAAACAGTAACTACCTCCATCTGTTCTAGGCACTTGTGGGTGTGTGATATACGTGTATGTGTGTACACACACACACGTGTGTGTGTGTGTGTCAGTTTTCGTTTCGCACATTGTGTGCATACTTTGTGTTATGAAGATGTCATTCACACAATGAGAGGGTGGGTACGTAACACATTTGTATGTTGTAAAGGTGTTAATGCCTGAAACTACGTTCATGTTTAGAGATATGTGTGTGGTTATAGGCGAAGTATTGTGCTTTATGTAATATACCAGGATGTGTCTGTATAGAACGTGTAGTAAAGGTGCGAATGTTATATTGTTCCTGTGTATATGTAGTATACCTCTATGTATGTGTAGGCGTGCACTTTTCATTTGCATAGATGTTTGTGTAGTTATATCAGTATATGCAAGCAGTTACTATGCTGTGTGTGTGTGTGTTCCTTTCATGTAGTGAGGATATGTATACTGTTTTATGCCTGTAAAATATCTATATAGTAGCAGTAATAAGAATAATAATCAATATTATGCATATTTGATGCATAAATCCGCAGTCCTATGTATATCATGTGCCAAACATATCTGTAAGCAGTACACCTATTATGTAAATATGGAAGAGAGTAATATTCATCATGCACACGTGTTCTATATATATATATACACACACACACACACACACACATAGATATCGCGCTCAAGCATGTGTAATATATTTTTCGTCAATGAGTGTGTCTACTTTGCTCTACAGTCATAACGTTGTTTGCTCCACAAATGCTTATTTGTTTGCAACTACTTAAATATGCTTCAATGACATTTGATTGTCCCGTGCAGGTGTGTGTGTTCCAATTATATTTGGATGTCCACTTCCGGTAGGAATCTATATGTACGCATGTGATTGATTTGACCGGTGTTTCTCTGTGTGTTCTAACATCCTATGCATGCATGTATGTATGTGTTGTTTGTTGTTCGCTCGTTTATTTGTCTTGTGCTTCTGTGTCGATGTGTGTATGGGTTGTTCATTTGTTCCTTACTTAGGTTTTATTCACTTGTCCCAATACATCTATGGAAATATATGTGGGACTAGTAAACAGCATATACAATGGGACGACTGAACGACACATGCAGTGAGACTACTGAACGGCACATGCAGTGGGACTTCCGAACGGCACATTTCAGTGTGACTTGCTAACGACACGTTTCGGTGAGGCTTGCGAACGACACGTTTCGGTGGGTCTGGTGAACGTCATATTTCATTGGGGCTAGTGACTGGCATATAAAGTAAGACAAATATATGTAGTTCAGTGGCACAAATGTATACTGTTCTATATACAGTGGCTTAAGTAAATAATGCATACACACTCACACACAAGCTTGGCAAAAGTGAACTACATCAATACAGTGGACAAGTGAATAACACATAAACACATAGTGTGTTTGTGATGTTAACATGTCCCATACTAGTATGTGTGATGTGCACTTGCTTCATATTTATGTTGTTAATTTGTCTCGTGTTTTTTTTTTCGTGTTATTCACTTGTCCCATATTTGGTCAGCCTTGTCACACTGTGTCACGCTGAATATCCCCGAGAACTACGTTAAGGGTACACGTGTCTGTGGAGTGCTCAGCCACTTGCACGTTAATTTCAAGAGCAGGCTGTTCCGTTGATCGGATCAACTGGAACCCTCGACGTCGTAAGCGACGGAGTGCCAGCAACGACAACAACAACAATATTTGTGTGTATTGTTCACTGTTTCTTGTATGCATTCAGTTTACTTGTCAGATGTTTCTGTATGAATGTGATTTCCCTTCTTATGAGTTTGTGTGCTTATTATTTACAAGTCATGTTCCTCACTTTTCCTAAGTTTGTGTGTGTGTTGTTCACCTGTCCTTTGGTTTTATATATATGTACCGATCACTTGTCCCATGGTTTTTGTATGTGTGTTCTCTTGAATTATGGCCATACTGGAACACTATCTTGAAGATTTTTGTGGAGTAAATTTTCCCCAGTTCTTCTTTTTTTTTTAAAGCCTGGTACTTATTTTATTAGTCTCTTTACCAAACCATTAAGTCAATGGAACATAAACAAACCAGCACTGATTGTCAAGTGGTGATGGGGAACAAACATAGACACATGCATACACACACATATATGTATATATATATGTGTATATACTTGGGAAAGGATGCGTGGCATTCGATCATATAATAATATAGATAATATAGATGTAGGTATGTACATATATGTATGGATATATTATTTATATTATTATATATATATATATATATATCATCATCATCATCGTTTAACGTCCGCTTTCCATGCTAGCATGGGTTGGATGATTTGACTGAGGACTGGTGAAACCAGATGGCTACACCAGGCTCCAATCTGATTTGGCAGAGTTTCTACAGCTGAATGCCCTTCCTAACGCCAACCACTCCGAGAGTGTAGTGGGTGCTTTTACGTGCCACCCGCACGAAGGCCAGTCAGGCGGTACTGGCAACGGCCACGCTCAAATGGTATATTTTATGTGTCACCCGCACAAGAGCCAGTCCAGGGACACTGGCAACAATCTCGCACGAAAGTCCTTACACATGCCATGGGCACAAGTGCCAGAAAGGCGACGCTGGGCACAGGTGCCATCCTGATTTCGCTTTCGCATCCATTGACAAGGCTTTGGTCAACCCAAGACCATTGTAGAAGACACGGCACAGTAGAACTGAACCTGAAACCACAAGGTTGCTAAGTGAGCTTCTTAAACTCACATACATCTATATGTTCACTTTTCCCAAAGTATATGTTGTCCACTTGTCCCATATGTTGTTTATCTGTCACATGTTAATGTATGTATTGAGCTCATGGTTCTGTATGTATTTTGTTTATTTACTAATCAAGGTTCATAGGCATGCAATGCCCAATGATTTATCTATGAATGTATTCGTCCTAGAAACAAATGTATGCTTTGTATTTTGTTTCTTTATGTCTTCCTCTCATTAGCATTTGTATAAGTGTGTTGGTGTATATTTGAGTCGATTAGTTTCCCATGGCTATTGTCATTATATATATACGAGAGTATATTCCTTTTTATCCCAGGTACATCTTTAACCGATATATTCATGCAGGTGCAGGAGTGGCTGTGTGGTAAGTAGGTTGTTTACCAACCACATGGTTCCAGGTTCAGTCCCACTGCATGGCACCTTGGGCAAGTGTCTTCTACTATAGCCTCGGGCCGACCAAAGCCTTGTGAGTGGATTTGGTAGACGGAAACCGAAAGAAGCCCGTCGTATATATATATATGTGTGTGTTTGTGTCTGTCCCCCCACCTTCGCTTGTCAACCGTTGTTGGTGTGTTCAGGTCCCCGTAACTTAGCTGTTCGGCAAAATAGACCTATAGAATAAGTACTAAGCTTACAAAGAATAAGTCCTGGGGTCAATTTGTTCAACTAAAGGCGGTGCTCCAGCATGGCTGCAGTCAAATGACTGAAACAAGTAAAAGAATAAAAGAATGCATATATAGATTTATGCTCTCTTGATGCACTAGTCTACTCTTCTTGTCTTCTGTCTCTTAATATTCTTCTTGACTTCTGTCTCCAATATTTGGTATTTCTTTTCAGCTGTAATTAGGTGACAAACCAAAAAAGAAAATAAATTGTGTTGCATTGTTATTTGAGTGTCTTAGTAGATGGTAAGAAAGGAAATGAAACTTAGATAACTTTGATCCAGATGATTGATCTAAGTGGAAACACTCTACAACATCATCATTGTCAATTAACTTCTGTTTTCCATGCTGTCATAGATTGGATTGTTTAACGGAATCAACCGTAGTGCTGTGTTGCACTCCACTGTCAGCTTTAGCATGGCTCCTACGATTGGATATCCTTCCTAACACAATCCACTTTATAGTGTGTACTGGGTGCTCTTTTTTGTGCTACCAGGGCTGGTGAGGTTACCACTTTATATATATATATATATATATATATATATATATATTGACTGACTGGCCTTCGTGCTGGTGGCATGTAAAAGCACCCACTACACTATCGGAGTGGTTGGCGTTCGGAAGGGTATCCAGCTGTAGAAACTCTGCCAAATCAGATTGGAGCCTGGTGTAGCCATCTGGTTCACCAGTCCTCAGTCAAATCGTCCAACCCATGCTAGAATGGAAAGCAGACATTAAACGATGATGATGATGGTATATATATATATATATATATATATATATATATATATATAAACAGTTGTGCAGATAAACACATTAGATACATCAAATATATTAAATACTTCAAATACAATATATGTACACACGCAAGCTGAGAGAAAGCAAAAGATGGAATCTTTCAAATGATGAATTTTTAAGTATAAATACATCGATATTTATATTAATAGGTCAGACTTACCCAGAGTACAAGCAACAGAAAATTAATGGGATGGAATTTTGTATTTGATATATTTAATGTATTTAATATGTTTGATGTGTCTAATTTGTTTATCTGCATAATTGCTTCTATACCTGCTCAACTTCATCCCTCTTATAGCTTTTCTTTACCTTGTGAAATGGAATGATCCCTTCTCAAGACACCGGACTCTAAATTCAAATCATTTGAGTACTACTGTCTTTTATATGGAGAATCTCTGGATCTCATCTGTAAACTATATAAAATATATATTGTGTGTATGTGTATAGCCTTGTGGTGGGCTGGCATCAATTTATGGTGGAACCTCATTATTTTTACCTGTAAATATCCAACTGAACCAGTTTGTGTGTACCTTGACCACCTCTGCATATTCTTGTTACTTACTCTTACACTTATGATCCGAACATGCCCTCCACCTCTTCAACTTCTCCTTTTTCTCTGGCTCTTCCCAACTCATATTCATTATGGATATAGAATTCTTTTATACTGCTGTCCCTTATAATTAGTTTCCTTGGTCTCCCCCGTTAAATACTCACACACATTTCTTTGTGTAAATTGTCCCTAAACACTTAGATTTTAAAGGAATGCTTTTGTTCCAGTTGATGCATAGCCACAGATCAACTCTGATCTAGGAGGTCTATGATCAGACTTTGTATATGTGATCATCCTTTCTGTTTGTGCATTGAAAATTACGTTGTTCATTATATTTATTGTTATAAAAGATGATAGTATGTAATTTGAGGAACATTTGGCTGCTATTTCTAGTAAGTCAAGTGACCCTGTAGTAGCTCCATCATTTGCTCATAGCTTCACTGAATTTGTGTTATTTGATAATGAGTACTAAAATTTAACTCCAAAGTGGATGCAAATCTATTGCGGCTTTCATTTTCAGGAAAACTTGTATGAAACCCCTCAGACTTACTAAATGGAATGTACTTCTAAAATACTTATGTATGCAAAAACATATAACTGATTTGAATTCAAGATTATGGTGTTGCTCAATACCACATGCTACTGTTTTCACACTTTTATGAATTATATTCTGCAATTTATGATGCCAAGTATGTAGTGGTATTTCATCAATGGAAAGGCAGATATCTGGCAGAATTGTAAGCATTATTAACAAGTTTCCTAGTTGCGCTTTTCTCCTGCTCTATATATCCCAAGTTCAAATTTTGCTGAGGTTGACTTTACTTTTCATCCTTTTGTGGTTGGATCAATGAAGTAAGTACCAGTTGAGAATTGGAGCAGATGTAATTGATTAGCCCCCATCCTTTCAATATGTCGGGTTTTGTGCCTTTAATTTTGTTGGCACTCCGTCGCTTACGACGTCAAGGGTTCCAGTTGATCCGATCAACGGAACAGCCTGCTCGTGAAATTAACGTGCAAGTGGCTGAGCACTCCACAGACACGTGTACCCTTAACGTAGTTCTTGGGGATATTCAGCATGACACAGTGTGACAAGGCTGACCCTTTGAAATACAGGTACAACAGAAACAAGAAGTAAGAGTGAGAGAAAGTTGTGGTGAAAGAGTACAGCAGGGTTCGCCACCATCCCCTGCCGGAGCCTCATGGAGCTTTAGGTGTTTTCGCTCAATAAACACTCACAACACCCAGTCTGGGAATCGAAACCGCGATCCTATGACCGCAAATTCGCTGCCCTAACCACTGGGCCATTGCGCCGCCACTGTGCCTTTAATAGAATTATTTTATCAAGGGTAAAATGGTGGATCCAAATAATATATCTGGCAATATTTTGTTACATGCCTTCATGTTTAGTGTTTAAAACTCTCCAAGGTTGACTTTGCCTTTTATCATTCCAGGTCTTGTTATGCTTTGCTGTCAATATATAGGATTATGCCCCTCCCCAAAAATGTGTTATTGTACTTTTGTCAGAAATCATTTTATGGGTAGTAGCAGGTTTGTTCAGAAAAATTTGCTTGGAAAACTTTATTGTACATGTAACCATGCAATCAGCTCTCAGTATCTGATGGGGGTCATAAAGGTAACTTTGTAATTCACAACATATATTTGGTATCTAACCTTGCACCATCCCTCTCTGGATCTAACTTCAGTCAATTTCTTTCAAAGAGAAAAAGCCAAAGAGAATTCAATCCCAATTTTCAACAGGTACTTTGCTTATTGACCTAACAAAGATAAAATGCAAAGTTAACCTTGGTGGAATTTGAACTTAGAGTACTGTTATATTGTTAGAATGAAGGTATTCTTTCATTTCAATGCATTCTGCCAATTTACTACCTGATTCAATATATTTGTGAATGTATTTATGTTTTTGCATGATCATATCCTTATCTATACTTAAGCATATCTTAGTATTACATGTTTTTGTTATCCAAAATTTTACTCTGTTGCACAGATCTTGCTACTCTTATAGAGTAAAGAAAATCTTACAAATGAAAGAGTGAAAAGCAACATATCCTGGGAACAATACTGATTAAATGCTTATATCCAGGTGCTTAATCAGCTATCTCAATGTCACACTTCCAACAGAGTTGACTGAGAACTCATCCATGCTGTCCAGTTTAACATTATCACCTGGTCCCTTTGGTGGTTTTTGAGTTCATTCTTTCGCAAACACTTGAACGAGGCCTGTGCATCGACATCAACCTAACCAATCTGGGAAGGATTCAAAGGTCATGGACATTGCCCTTCCTTTCCTGAGTAAATCACATATATAGACAAAACTTCCACCCTTTAACCATTATAAACATTTTAATTGTAAAAAAAGATTCTGGAAATTCGGATTATTTTACACCCTTCTCCTTGTTTCTGTTGGTTTCAGTTTATCTGAGTAACAGGAGATCGTATTCATATTTTATTGGTAATGATAGCAATGACACCCACCTGTGACACAAACACAAAAGGAAAAGAAGTCATAAATTTCACCAGTCTTTGTCTGGAGGAAAAATTGATATAAAATAGCATCCATAAGCCAAATTTTGTATTCCAACAGAGCTGGCTTGATTTATGTGACAACAAAAGTCACCATGTTCTATGCATCGATTATTTATGGATTTTAAGAAGACACTGTAGTATGGTTGTCATGTAAAGGTGTATATGACTAACAAGAAAAAGTTAGGTAACTTCTTGTCTGATATAAAATATTTTGTCGAAATATATACGTTTAACTACCATTGGTTAAAATTTAGGCTAAAATCCCCACCTGCACCTGTTCTTTTATTTACTTGGTACTGTCCTGAAATGCATATGGTTAAAACAATATTTTGCATATTTGTGACATAAATGTATAAATGCTATTATGTTACTCTGCTGGTTGATCAGTGATTTTCTCAATTTAGGACATGTTAAAGACCACCATCATTGTGTTAATATCTACTTCTCCATGTTTGCATAGGTCAAACATAATTCGCTGAGGCAGATTTTCTAATGCCAGATGCCTATCTGTCACCAACCCTCACCTCTTTCCAAGTTAAGCAATATTTCCCCATTTCATCAGACATGTTTTCATGGAAGACTGAAAACAAATGACATTGCTTGCATGAAACTGAAGCTTGATTACAACCATCATGCAATATCAAGACACACACACACACACATACACACAATGGAATTCTTTTAGCTGCTGTTCACATATCTATTTGCAAACTTTTGATCAACCCAGGGCTATACTAGAAGGTGCTTGTCCAAGTGGGACTGTGCCAAAATACCATGTGATTTGGAAGCAGAGCATTTAAGATACTAATATCTCTTTATACTCTTATGTATTGTGTAATGCTGTGTTGCAGTAGCTGAGCATGATAAGGCTACAAAGTGAATTACAGATTAATTCTTTAAAGAAAAGATATGTAGGAATACATATTTATCTCAGGGATTCGTGTAGGGTCATGCCCACAAGCATGGTTACATGATTTTACAGTTTCCTTCACAATCATATCATTCCAGGTTCAATCTCGTTTCACATTACTTTGTACAAATATCTTTATCTTTGAGTTGACCAAAGCCACTCACAAGGGAAATTTTGTAAATGGAAATTGAGCTGCTTGTTGGAGGGATTGCACTAATTATTAAATGGTAGACTTAATCCATCATGACCATTTGGTGGCTTTAATAGAGTCCACTGAGTTGCAAACAAGTCTCTATTTTATGAATATCAAAATCTTCCTAGATCCCACTTCTATAAATATCAAGGTTGTCGTCTCTTTTCATAAGACTCAGATGCCCCACAAGAAGTTAAGGGCAAGGACGTTCTACCTTGGACTAAGCTATGAAAACAAATTAGAAAATTAAATGTAGCTCCTTGCCACATTGAAATATTATTTTATAAAGTTAACGAATCGTTTTGAATATCATTACATTATCAACTACATAAATTAACATATTTTCACCTTTTAGTCCATATCAAAGGCAAAGCCTATGAACCTTAACAGGGCCTCCAAGACTAGTGGGAGGATAATTATCTTCAAACAGAAGGCATGACATGAATGCTTATCAGGTGGTGATATTTAAGTGGGTGATAGATTAAGTCTACCCATCAAGTACACATGGATGGAATTGGGACTTGGAACACAGTGATAGTCAAAACAAATATTACAAGGCATCCAATCCAACTCGTGCCAGCATAGTAGACAGATGTTAAATGATGATGACTCTGTCTGATGTTCAAATGACTGTACTAATTTGCTACCTTTATATATATATTTATATATGTATATATATATATATATATATATAAATGCAGGGTGCAGTGAATAAACTGTATATATATATATATATATATATATATATATATATATATAAAAATTGTAAATGCAAAAACAAAAACACAAAGGATTCTGCGGTACATGTGTTTCAAGCTTTATAGTTGTTACATCAGTGTATAATTGACAATATAAAGCTATCTTCAGCCGCAAATGTATGTATTCTCTCCCAAAAATTATATCACATAGGCGTTAAAGGAGGAAGAAAGATGAGATATAAGAGGTGAGGTTCCGTTTGGTATTTTGCATTGTACCATACCTCGTAGAATTCTTAATTTGATATATTTATATATATATATATATATAGGTAGACAGATAGGGTGATAAATTGAATATTAATTCAATTTAAAACCAAGTGGCCTAGCATATAAAAAGATCAGAAAATTCAGAAAAAAGTTGTTTTACAGATGTATAAGGGATGATCACTAGCATATTGGATATCCACCTAGTGGTCATCCCTTATACACGTGTAATATATATATATAGGGGATATTTCTATGTGGCCTGCTTGTTTGTTGCACCTTGTTTACCATTTTGTCCATGTTCTGTTGCCACGTCGTGTACCCAGTTATGTATCTATATGTACATGTGGATGAAGGTATATACATACATGTACATATATATGCATATACTCATATATTGTTTATATATATATATATATATATATATATATATATATATATATATATATATATATATGTATATATATATATATATATAAATATACAGGGTGCCGTGAATAACCTGTTCTCTCAATTACGCAAAAATAACAATAACACTGACATCTCATTTTAACAGATATATTTACTAAAATTACATAAAATTATCTTGAAATACTTAAAAGTAAATTTATTAAATAAAATTGCCATTGGCTTCAACCACAGCCTCCAGATGACTTCAGAATCTCCTGCAACTCTTCCAGATGGTCTCCTTGTTTAGGTTGGTGAATGCTACTATAATCCTTGCCTTCAGTTCATCTTTGATGTTACAAGGCGTTTTGTTGGTCACTTGCTCAACTACATCCCACACATGATAGTCAAATGGGTTGCAGTTTGGGGAGTTAAGTGGCCAGATGCTAGGGTTGATGTCGTTGCAGAAATTGTCTAACAGCCATGACTGGGTTCTCCGGCTTGTGTGGCATGGTGTAGTGACCTGTTGCCAGACATAGGATCTTTCAGCAGCCTCCCTCTTGACCCAGAACAGCACTACCTCCTCCATGCACTTGGTATAGGCCTCCGTGTTGAGTCAAAGCCATATGGCAAGGTGAATAGAGGCATAATGTGGCCATCACTCCAAACACCATGACGTTGACTGGATGTTTGACTTTTATTACTCTAGGTATATGTCCTCAAATTGCACTATCTTCAGATTAACATGCAAACACTCTGAAATGTTCATATTGGAGCTTCTGGCATGAATTTTAAGCAGTATGACATGTAATTTCTAAATTTTTGGCAGAGTGAATTGTGTTATAGTGCTGCTTTCCTGACAGACAGTGCCCAACTGACCCTACATACACTGTGTAGTCAACAAGATCAAAAACAAACAATGCACATGTGTGAAAATAAACATATAGAATGCTGACAATTTACCCATCACACCCTATATATATGTACACACACATGTAGAGATTGGACAGAGTTACTGAAATATCTTGTTAAATGGAAGTGTTTTTATCTAATACGTAATTGGTCCTCTTTGGCATCCATCACATCTTTGCGACTCATACAGATACTGAATGCTTGTTGGGAGAATTTTAATCCATTCTTCAAGTAAAATTCACTTTAGCTATTTCATCAACGATGGCAAAGGGAAGTAGCTCATTTTTTGCTGCTTCAAACCATAAATGTTTTGGTTGTATTGAGATTTTGTAATGATGGAAAGTTAATCAAAGTGCTCTACTTCAGTTTTGTGCTCTTGACCCCAATTTTCAATGACATTTTGTGAATTAATGCATTGTCCTGGAAGTTTGTACTATCATAATGCTCAGAGAGTCCTTGACATTAGATCTGCCTTGTACAACTACTAAAAGGCCAAAAGGATTCTGTGATATAACTTTCTAAATCAGTGGATCTGAACCAGGGTCTGTTTGACCCTTAGGGGTCTATGTAAGATTTTGGTGGGGTTCACGCAACTAAAATAGTAAATTGGGAATGCACAGTAGTATATCAAGGGTTCATGAAATATTTTGTTTCAGATGTATTTATTGAAAGAAACGGCTAGGTTTCTTTATGTAACATTTTGCATACTTCAATCTACAAGTTAATGTTAGAAAAACAAAATAGGAATTTTGAAAGAAGTATCTATAAAACTAGTTTTTAAACATTGAGAGGCCATGAGGGTCAACCAGAATAAAATAGTTATCAAAGGGGTCTATAGTAAAAGATGGTCTATTTGGCCCCCTACCATGGGTTTACCTCTTCCACAGATTCCCTCAACTGCTAGGGTGTGCCACTGTACTTGTTGCCAATCCTCACCCTACTGACAGTATCCCTGTACATGGCTTGCACTACTCTCATTAACCATTCATCTCTCCCTAGTTTCCTCATTGACCACCAGATAAGGGATCAGGGGACCTTGTCAAAGGCTTTCCCCATGTCAACGAACCCCAGGTACAAAGATTTAGCTTTGGCTAGGTATTTCTCTTGCAGCTGTCTTACCAGAAATATTGCATCAGTGGTGCTTTTCACTGGCATGAACCCAAACTGCATCTCATCTACACTGACTCTCTCCCTAATTAGTTGCTCTATGACCCTCACTGTGACCTTCGTTACCTGATCCAACAACTTGATACCTCTGTAATTATTTGTATCTAAAACATCACCTTTACCTATGTAGCAGTTGACTATGGTGCTGCTACACCAGTCATTAGGTATGACCCCTTCATGTATCACCTGGTTGACTATATTGGTTACTAGGCTATAGCCAACACCACCAGTTATTTGAGCATATCTGTGGGGATTCCTGATGCGCAGGAGGCTTTCCCTATCTTCATACCCTTAATTGCTTTATCTACCAAGGTACTGTCAATTTGGATAGCTGGTCCCTCTGTTGGGTCAGCATTCGGCAGACTTTCTTTCTCCCATTCATTCTCTTTATTGAGCAACCTTTCATAGTGGCATCTCCAAACTTCTCTCTTTGAAGCCTTGTTTAATGCAAGTGAACCATCATCTATGCAGACACATTTGTCTCCTATGACATCATGATTCTCTCTCAGACATTGTCTTGCAATACGAAATACCTCAAGTCTTTGGTCCTCACGGCACTGAATATTGGCAAGTTTTTTCTTATCTGCTTCTCCTCTGGCTAAATAAACCTGTCTCATCTGGCAGTCTGATACAATTCCCTGCGACCACTGTTCTTCCAGTCCTTCCAAGCCTGCTTCTTTTCCCTAATAGCCCTGTCATCAACATTGTTCCACTACCATATTACCTTGGATCAAGAGGGGACTTTGCACCATCCACAGATCTGGTCATTGGCCCTCAGCAGGTTGTCCTGCAGAAATCTCCAGTTGTCTTCCACATCATGTGATGCTATATCCCTTTCTATTTCGTCAAAGGCTTCAAGTAATATGTCTCTAAATTTCTGTCCATTCACAGAATATTTAAGCTTGCAGACCCTTCTCCACCATGCTGGTCATCTTCTGGACATCCATTTAGCCCTGATCCTGAAGTCGCTAACTACTAGTCTATGTTGTGGGGTACATTCTTCTTATAAGAAGAATGTACCCCATTTATAAGCAGCCATCTTTCCCTTTTGCTGGCGAGGTTGTAGTCAATTTGGCTAGTGTGTCTACCAGAACGGTAGGTAACTAGGTGAATGGCAGGTTTCCTGCAGTTAATATTGCAAACCATAAGATCATTTGCATTGCAGAACTCCAGCAGCCTGGTTCCCTCTTCATTGCGGGAACCAAAACCATACCCTCTATGTATGCCATGGAATCCCCCTGCATATTGTCCAACATGTCAATTGAAGTCACCAGCCACAAAGAGAAGGTCCCTGTCATTCGTCAGTGAGGTAGTCTGCAAGAGGGTGTCATAGAATCGGTCTTTCTGTCCATCAGGTAGCCCTGGCTGAGGGGCATAGGCTGAGATAATGGTTGCTAACTTGTGATGTAGCACTAATCTAATCTTAAGTATTCTATCGTATACTCTGACTACCTCGATTACCTTAACAACCCATTTCTCTGCAAGAAGTATAACCACACCCCCGAACCCATCATTGTTCTCTGTCAAGTAAACCTTGTACCTGTGTTCTTTGCCTGTGAGGAACCTAGCAGAACCTTCTCTCCACCTTATTTCTTGGAGGCAGCACAAATCTACACATCTCCTTTCAAGCATCTCAAACATCCAGTCAACATCATTGTGTTTGGAGTGATCTCTTGTGATGGCAACATTATTCCTCCATTCACTTTCCCATATGGCCTCAGACTCAACACGGAGACCTACATCAAGAGCTCGGAGAAGGTACTGCTACCCTGGGTCAAGAGGGTGGCTGCTGAAAGACCCTATGTTTGGCAACAGGACTCTGCACCATGCCACACAAGCAGGAGAACCCAGTCATAGATGTAAGACAATTTCTGTAACCACATCACCTCTTACATCTGGTCACCTAACACCCCAGACTGCAACCCCCTTGTTTATTATGTGTGGAGCGCAGTTGAGCGAGTGACCAACAGAACTCCTTGTAACACCAAAGATGAACTGAAGGCAAGGATTATGGGAGCATTCACCAACTTAAAGAAGGAGACAATCTGGAAGATTTGCAGGAGATTCTGAAGTCATCTGGAGGCTGTGGTTGAAGCTAATGGCGATTTTATTGAATAAATTTACTCTTAACTACTTCAAGATCGTTTTATGTAATTTTGGCAAATATGTCTGTTGAAATGAGATGTCAGTGTTATTTTCATTTTTCAATATTTAGACGACAATTTATTCACCGCCCACTTGATGTGGCTCGTGTGTTCTCGTCTACGTTTGTTTGCAATGTCCTGTACCCAGATATGCACCTATACATACAGGTGGATGTCGGTATGCACATACCTGTACGTATATGTGCATATACTCATTTACTATTTGTTTTTACATGATTGAATGCAGCATCTTCCAAATGTAAGTAGTTTTTGTAACTCATATCCTCCGACGCTACTCTATCTCTTTCTCTTTCCTTCCCCACCTCGTTCTTCCTCTGTACTACTACGTATCTCGCTTTACCCCTCTCGTTCTTCCTCTGTTACTACTACGTATCTCTTTTTTCCCCCTCGTTTTTCCTCTCTTTCTCTTTTCCTCTCGTTGCTCACCTATTCTTTTACTTCCTCCCTCTGTTTTTCTCTCTCTTCCCTTTACACCGGCATGGTCACATGCTTCCGGTCAATAATCCTTTCCTTCCTTGGCTTTCGCCAAGCAACGCACGCACCACTTTGTCCCTCTTGGGTCCGTGCCTCATCGCGTTCTTACACACATAATTTTTCTCGTCTGGCCGTAAAGCCTTTTCTGTTTGTTTTCCTGTCTTGTTTTTTGTCCGCCACTACATTCCTCCATGGCTAGATTTAATTTGCATATACAAATTTAATCTGCGATCCATGGGACGAGCCGTTTTAGCGATGCGT
>NC_142931.1:48220975-48265161 GCF_046866305.1 Octopus bimaculoides | reverse complement strand
CGTCCAACCCATGCTAGCATGGAAAGCGGACGTTAAACGATGATGATGATGATGATGATATATATATATATGTGAGAAAGAGAGAGGGAGGGGTGAACTAAATTTGACTGATTGCATAAAAGAGAAAAACAATATCTCATCCAAGAATAAAAGTTTTTGAAAAGATCAAGATATCAACTAGATTATAAGTCAGTTCTGGAACTTGGCACATGCCTGCCTCACTGTGTCCCTTGGAAGATCTTAAAGCATCTTAATCTTGGCCACCAGTTTGGCCTTGGTGTTTCAGGTAGACTGGTTGGTGTCTTTCCCAACTGTGCCCCACACATAATAATCCATTGGATTGCAATCAAGGACATTAGGAGGCCAGAAATTGGGGCTGGTGGAATCATAGAAACTCTCTGACAACCTCTTCTGACTCTTTCCTGAGGTACAGCCAGGAGTCAAATCCTGTTGTCAGACTTAGGGTCTTCCAGCAACAATCCTTTCAGTCAAGGTTTCAGTAATACCACTTACTCTTTAGATATGGCAGATATGGAAAACATATATATCATCTTCATTTTAATGTCCACTTTCCCAAGCTCACATAGGTCAGACAAAATTTTGTTGCAGTGTATTATCTACTGCTTGATATCTTTCCCTGTTGCCGACTGTGACATGTTTCTGAGTAATGTAATATTTTTCCCAATAGCTGACATGTTTCTACAGAAGACTGGGAAGGAAGGACACTGCTTTCATGACAGAGACATTCTTTCACAACTATTATGCAGTGTCATGACAGGGAGACAGTAACACACATTTGTACGCATATATTTTGTACATACACAACAGGCTTCTTTCAGTTTCTTTACCAAATCCAGTCACAAAGCATTGATCAACCAGGGCTATAGTGGAAGACACTTGCTCAAAGTGCCACACAATGGTATTGTAACTATATGCACAGTTGTATATATACATATTTATATTTGTAGTCTAAAAAATGATTATTATTGTCCCATTACATAGGAGTTTAACAAATAAATGAAGTCCTAGAATCAAAGAAATATTTTTTGTTAAGCTTAATTATAGCAGTATTTTGTAATTTTTTCACTCTTTTGGAACTCTTGAAAAACTTTAGATGGCTTGAGCAAGCCACCGCATAAAAATTACAGTATCTTAATTGTTTTTTTCCTTTCTATTTCATAATGTTAAATTTCATACGAGATAAAATAAATCATAAAAATAAATCATAAAAAAGTGCTAAATCTGAGGAAGTTTTAAGAAATTTCATTTAACTTAGAGCTTATTTAAATCAAATTCCCCTATTTAGAGTTAATTTTTCCCATTGGGGATCCTTGCTATTACAAATGCCAGTGTGTCGAATATGCTGTGCATGTATAATAAAATTAAGAACATGGGACTAAATACAAACATGACTCAAAAATTTGCATGTAATGAGCCTATTCATAAATATTTTTTCAGAACCTCTAGTGACTTTTATGGAACCTTAGGATTTCAGGACCTCCAGTTAGGAAATTTTGGATTAAATGTTTGAAAGCTGTAGTTCTGTAAATGAATAAAAACACATGTGTATGCACATGCACAAACATATATTCTCTCTCTTCTCTATATCTCTCTTTGTGTTTCATGCTTCTTATGGGGGTGGGGTAACAAAACAATAATTAATAAAACGTGGTTAGTTCAATCAACTTTATTTCTCCCAAAATTCACTCTGTGCCCATCAAAAGAAATCTACAGTCATACAGGTCTAACATATGTATTTCATATCGCTCACCCAAAGAACATAGTGATCACACTTTGACTTTACAGTAGTAGCATGTATAAAATATTTCTGACATGTAGGACCTATGTCTACATACCAACATTCAGAAGTATGTATAAATATATGCTGCTTGTACATTGCCTGTGTTCACATAGAGATATCAACTACATACATAATTCATAATTCATCTTTTATCTTTTACTTGTTTCAGTCATTAGACTGCAGCCATACAGGGGCACCACCTTAAATTTTCAGTTGGATGAATTAACCCCAGTACTTATTTTTCTTTTAAAGCCTGGTCCTTTTCCTGAACTGTTAAGTTTTAAGGATGTAAATGCACCAACATTGGTTAACAACCTGTTGTGGGAGACTAAACATAAAGACAGACACACATAGATATATATATATATATATATCTCACTCTCTGGGAGAAAGGCACAAGCACAAACACAGACATATACACACACGGCAGTAACTACCGCCTACCAAATTCAATCACAAAGCTTCAGTCGACATTTGTATACATGATGGACTTCTTTCAGTTTCTGTCTATCAAATCAATTCAAAGCTTTGGTCAGCCCAAGTCTATAGTTAAAGAGTTGAAGATACTTGCCCAAGGTGTCACACTGTAGAACTGAACCTGGAACCATGAGGTTGGGAAGCAAGTCTCTTATGAGACAGACATGCCTGTGCCTATACATACATCAGCAACACACATTACATTCTGCTCACATTTACATACACACGTTATTCAATTCTATAATCAGTTTCCTAAATATACATGAACAACGTAATATTGTTCCCACATGCATGGACACATGCACATGTTAACCATGTACATATTGCATGTTACTCGCACATATACATCAGTCTTATATACAATGCACATTCTTCAAATATACATCATCCACTTAAATTATATTCAGTTTCTTATGAGATTTGCTAAAATACACAGCGACCGAGATATATATTGTTACAGAGCTAAGTGAAATGGCGAGGAGAAAAAAGCAAGGTACTTGTTTAAAAAGTCACCTGAGATGACGTAATCTGCACCTGTGATGCAAGACAATTGATTGTACAGCATCTCAGCTGTAAGGTACAGGTGTGGGAGGAGTTGAAACAGTTGTAGTGGGTTTCAATAAATAAACTTGTAAATTCCATTTTCTATTTCTGATCCGTTATCCACTTACATATGTTGCTCATACATGCAGTACATACAAATACATCCGGCACCTACACACACACGCGCGCGCGCGCACGCACACACACACACACACACATGTAATACATGTTACTTAAGCACATTTGAAATTGTTTTTTTTCTTTTTATTTTATTTTTTGCTTCCTTCATTACCATTTCTTCTGACACATTTTTTGTCATTTCTTCCTTGTTCCAATTTCTTCCTGATGTTTGTTTGGCTTTCAGTCTTCGTCTTCAATTTTCTTTTTTTTTTTTTATTGTATGTTTTACTTCACATTTTTTTTATTACATTTCACTTCTGTTCAGTCTCTTTGATTTCTGTTTTTCTTTTGTCTTTTTAATCTTTTTTTTTTACATATTCTCTTCATATTTTTTAAATCCTCTACATTTTTTTGCCCTCCACTTCTTTTCTTTCTTTTCTTGTCATAACAATCTTATCACTCTCTCTTCATCTTTTTCATTCTTATGACATATTTTCTACTTCTTTCACTTTTACCATTTCCACTGTCCTTCTTTTGCACTCTCATCTTTGCTCTTTCTTCACCTTTTGCTACATGTTTCTCTCTGATATCTCAATTATTGCCTATACTACAGGCTTTAGGACTTTCTTGACAAACTGCTTGGTCTGCTGTTATGTCTTTGTTAGTGTACAAACTGATATTCCACATTATCTTCATGGTATGCATTTCTGTGATATGCCCATGTTTCAGTTCATACCATTACTGGATAGCTTTTAGAACTGGTCAACTTCAAAGTGTTGTTATGTTGCTAAGTTCCAATTCTTGCATGGAACAAAACAGAGAGATAAATAAATAAGTAAAGTGTGTCGATAAATATGGATATGTATGTAAATATCACATGCATCCACACACACTTACACATGTGTGGAGTCACATTTTTCTCTCCTACACACTTGCACTTTGCTCATAAATGTGCATATATACAATATTCATTACTCTCTCACACACTCGCACGAATGTGCACACATGCACATTCACACCAATAGCATGGCTCACTCACACATATACAAGCACATTGCGTGTGCATGGATCCTTCATTCACATAGACAAGCATAAACACTGTTGTATACCCATGCACATATACATTTATGGACATGTGCACGTTTACACTCACATGCATGCATACTTACATGCATGTGCATACACTCACTATGTCAGTTATGCTTGCATCCTCACAATGATGCTCACAAGATGCACAATTTGTTCTCTGACACATACACACATACTTTGATCACACCTGCACTCTCTCCTTTGCTCACACCTGCACTCTCTCCTTTGCTCACACACACACACACACACACACATTTTCACATCTATGATAGGTTTAAATCAATTACCTTTTGCCTCCGACTTATATATTCATACTCATGTATACATTTATAAAAGCATACATGCATGTACTTCGTACACACACATTTGTACATACACACACACATTCATACACACACACACACACACACACACACCCACACACACACACACACACACACACACACACACACACACACACACACGCTCACTCACTCTTTCTGCCGCCTTTCATGTTTTCGCTTGATGACTCTTTCTCTCATGTCCTCATTATCTTCTTTCATTGCTATCATTTTTCTTTCTCTGTCAGTGATTAGAAACATTCTGTAAAGGAATGGCCTATGTTAATGGCCTAGTTTTTGAAGTTTTGAGCTCTCACTTTTAATTTTCTTTATCTCCTTTTAACTTACTTATCATAACCATGCTATGGAAATTATTGAAATATTTGTTTTTTTTTTTTCCATGAATTCATATCTAAAACATCTCTCATGGTCTTTCTTCTCATTTTCAGATTCATACATATTTTTTTTTCACTTGCTTGCCCATTTGCATGTACCAGTAATTTATTTTGTCACACATAAGTTGTTATCAATAGTGATGGCCTTAAAGACTTCTAATTGATTAGTGTCTTTCATTTTCAGTAAAAAACACCCAACAGTGACTCCATATTTAAAATTCATTCTCACATTCCTTCTCATGTCTACTCAAATCCACTAATTGGCTTTGTTTCTTGATTCAAGCCTGATCCATTCAAATTCATTGATTCAGCCACTTTTCCTTCTGAGCTTGCTCATCACCCCAATCTTGTTCAGCTTGCTCAAGATGCCATTTCCTCTTGGCTTGTTCAATACCTTGACATGGGGCTCAAAATTCTGATCTGATCCATCCAACCTCAACACCCTGAGCCCAACACTCTGACATGCCTTGATTTAATCAGTCTTCAAAGCTATGATCTATCTTAACTCAATGCCTCAATCCTCCAAGACTTCAACAATTTAATCCATTCAAACCCCACTACCTTGGTCTACCCAGAATTCAATACTTTGATCCATCCAGACCCATCAACTCAATCTACTGAAGGCTCAACACTGATCCACCCTCTAAGGATCCAAAACACTCCAGTCCACTAGGGCTCCACTTCCCACTCCATTTTGTGTGCATTCTCTAAATCACAGACCCACTCTTTTTCCACCTAAACCACTATATTACTCAACTTTTCCCCCCACTTTATCTTCAATGACTCCGACGTACACTACTGTTTTGTTTTCCACCTCACCCTCTTCCTGTTACCTTTTACTACACCTGTACCCCCCTCCATACCCTCACTTCCCCCATCATACCCAGATGATTTCAACAACTGTCGACATGCTCTGCCAGTCAATTGTTTTCAGCTTAATGCTTTTACCACATGTGCATGTCTATATATATTGTGTGTGCATATGTGTGTGTATATATATATATATAGACATACAAATGTGTATACATTTATGTACATACACATTTTATAAACATGTACATATGTATTTAAATAGTCCATATGTAGGGGGATGTTTGTGATATGTATTGAGAAATTTACACACAGCTTATATGTACATGGTGTGTGTGTAATACATATTGAGTTGCTGATTGAGTTAGTTGGAAAGATTTGTAAACCAACAAAACCAACTACCCCTTTCATATACACACACCATACATTCACCTTTCTCCACAGTTTATGATCACTGTTGCTTATTCTGTTTGATGCTGATCTTTTAAACAGAACGCCTTGTTTGTTTTCTTTGTTTTGTTTTTCTTTGCTTTTTTTTTTTTGCTTTTATATGCACACACATACATAATCACACACACTCTCATGCACACACACACTCATGCACACACATACTCTCATTTACATACACTCAATCTGTTTAATACTCCCAGCACCACCTTTATTCTAACATCCTTCAACAGACCTATGAGCTAGCAAGGATGATATTCATTTAAGTAGCAGACACACACACACACACACACTACACACAACATAAAGTATGCACATACATGCATGCATATACATACATAAATGCATATATATATATATATATATAAAAGAGAGTAAAGAGTATATATATATATATATATATATATATATTAATATATGTATATATATATATTTATATATATATATATATTATGTGATGTATATTTGTGTGTGTATTTATCATGTACATCACACTCCTACACAATTTAAACCAATTATACACATAATTTAGTTTCCACATGCACTCCAACTCAGACATGCACTCACTCTAAATTGCACATTCATGTACACTTTAATTCACACTCAAACATTCTTTTTGCTTCTTTTGTTTTCCATCTCTCTATTGCTTTGTTTTCTCATTGTTTTCCTTGTCTTCATTCTCTCTCTCTCTCTCTCTTTCTTTCTATTCTTCCCTTCTTTACATTTATTTTTTATTCTTTCCTGCTCTCCTTTGCTCCCCCCCTCCCTCTCTTTCTTAGCTGGCTCCTTCATCTTTATCTTTATTTTTCTCTGATATCTCAACTTCTGTTCATACCACAAGGTTTCAATTTTTTTTCTTGACTTTCCTTTTAGTCAGTCATTGTGTCTTAGTGTACAATATTATATACCACACTATAACTTCATGACTTGCATCATTATGGTTTTTTCACCATGTGGCACCTTGGGCAAGTGTCTTCTACTACAGCCTCGGGCCGACTAAAGCCTTGTGAGTGGATTTGGTTGACAGAAACTGAAAGAAGCCCGTCGTATATGTGTATATATATATATATATATATATATGTATATGTATGTGTTTGTGTGTCTGTGTTTGTCCCCCCCCCCCCCTCCATCGCTTGACAACTGATGCTGGTGTGTTTACATATCCATAACTTAGCGGTTCGGCAAAATATGACCGATAGAATAAGTACTGGGTTTACAAAGAATAAGCCCTGGTGTCGATTTGCTCGACTAAAGGCGGTGCTCCAGCATGGCTGCAGTAAAATGACTGAAACAAGTAAAAGAGTAAAAAAAGAGTATGTTTTTTTTGTTCAGGAATAGGCAGCCTTTATTATGAAGTGGTTTGCATGAGAGGCATGGTACTTCGACAAGCAGGCCATGCTACTAATATATTTAAGGTAATTTTTCATTAAGCGTGTCATTTAGAAAGTCCCGTGGGCTGCAGTTTTTGCCAGGTTTTTGTTCATATCATTACTAGGCATCTTTTATAACAAGCCAACTTCAAATAGCTGTTATCTAATTAATTAATATCTTTGAGTAATAATGGCAAATTGATTTTTAAAATTAGCAAAGGCATTTAAGATTTGATGTTAATTTTTCTAATTTTTCATAATGTTTTTGAAAAATACTTCTTATCTCTGTGTGTCTGTGTGTATACACACATAAACATGCATGCACTTACAGAGGATCATGTATACCGTTGTTGTTGTTGTTGTTGGCACTCCGTCGCTTACGACGTCGAGGGTTCCAGTTCATCCAATCAATGGAACAGCCTGCTCGTGAAATTAACGTGCAAGTGGCTGAACACTCCACAGACACGTGTACCCTTAACGTAGTTCTCGGGGATATTCCGCGTGACACAATGTGACAAGGCTGACCCTTTGAATTACAGGCACAACAGAAACAGGAAGTAAGAGTGAGAGAAAGTTGTGGTGAAAGAGTACAGCAGGGTTCACCACCATCCCCTGCCGGAGCCTCGTGGTGCTTTAGGTGTTTTAGCTCAATAAACACTCACAACTGGGGATCGAAACTGCGATCCCATGACCACGAGTCCGCTGCCCTAACCACTGGGCCATTGCACCTCCACATCATGTATACCATACAAAAGGTAAAAGACTCAGGAAAACATAACACTCACACAGCCACTGATGTACACCTACCTGAATATTAGGCATATTATTCTGGCAACCCCCATTTTCTTTTAACCGAGTCAGTGAAGAAAGTGAAATGCCCATGGCCCTTATATTTCCAGGGCCTTTGCAGTTGATTGAAAGAAGGAAGTTCTAAACCAGATATCTGAACCGAATTGCTTGCAACAGAGTAAACTCCACTAATGGTACTCATGGACTAAGTAGTGGTGTTGAACTGGGTTTACAGTTTAAGTATTCCACCCATAAAAATTATATACACATACAGCAGGCAAAATTATGCATTATATACACACTGCACATGCATGGGCATATGACACATGCTTATAGATATATCTATAACATACATATATGAACCTACATATTACACGCACATACAAATCTACATATTGTTAACATACAAAAACTGACGTTTTATTGAAATATACAAACCTACGCACATCTACATATTACACACACAGTCTTGGATTAACAATGTAAAATTATTGGGATTGGCATTCCCTTGAGTCTACCATTAAGCCCTGTATGCATTTGTTACATGATCTAATCAGATGAGAGGTATGCCACTATCGGTCATATTTTTTCTTTTATCTTAAGACCTATACATCAGATATCATCACCATCATATTTCTGCTATGCACCACCACCACCACTACCACTATATCTACAATTTCTTTTGCCATTTTACGGCCATGACATCTACTAACAGGTCTGCCACTGCCTTGGTTGTTAGACCAATGCTATTGCCATAACTGTCATCTCCAAATGACCTGCTAGAAACAGCAGTTAAATCTCTCTCAAACCACACTCCCATCATAAATAAGGACCACAATCAGCAATGTGATGTTACATTTATCCCCACCTCAAATGATAGGGTGGTCATCGTTGAAATGACCCTTAATATAGGCTTATTCAGGATTTACATTACTTCAAAATGCACTGCCAACATTAATAAGGACCACATTAGATTATATGATGCCACATCTTCCCCTGCCACCAATGATACGGTAGTCATGGCTGGAGTGTCCTTGATCATAGGTCTGCTTGATCAGAATCTACACGTTATTGACTAAATAGTGACTGACACTATAACTAACAATACCCTTTCACCCATTACCATATATCAATATATACACCATATATCAGTGTACCAGCACCACTACAACCTCTACTGCTACCTCTTTCAGGCCTTGAACATCGGAGCACCGTCCTCACCCACCACCACCACCACCACCACATCGTTTCTACCCTGACTCCTATTAACTACAGCCACCAATCCCTGATATCAGCTTTATGGCATTACCCACCTCCATCTCTTCATAAACAAACAAACCAACACACCATTACTATCACCAGCACAATTAGCTTCAGTCAGTTCTACTACTACAACAACCCTGAAGCTTTTGTGGGATGTCTTTTAGAGATGGTACAGCTGATAAGTTGATTGCCAACCCCTGGAGGGATGAAAGGCAATGTCGACCCAGGTGGGATTTGAGATGTGAAGAGATATTATGACTCCCCTCAAAAACACCAGCATCATGTTTATGTGTTGTATATTTTATAGTTTTTATAATTACGTATGCTATATGTAATGGTATATACTATGTGTGTGTGTATATATATATATATATATATATATATATATATAGTTATATATCTTATGATGATATATTGTAGTATATGTTACATATCGTGTGTGGTAAGAAACTTGCTTCCTAATCACATACTTCTGGGCTCAGTGTCAGTGCATGACACTTTGGACCGACCAAAGTCTTATGAGTGGATATGTAGGCAGAAACTGAAAAAAAGCCCGTTATGTGTGTGTGTGTGTGTGTGTGTGTGTGGTGGTGGTGGTGCGCGCGCGTATGTTTGCCCCCCATCACTGCTTCACAACCGGTGTTGGTTTGTTTACGTTACTGTAACTTAGAAGTTTGGCAAAAGAAACCGATAGAATAGGCACCAGGCTTGAAAAGAAATAAGTACTGGGATCGACTTGTTCAGCAAAAACTGTTCAAGGTGGTGCCCCAGCATGGCCATCGTCCAGTGACTGAAACAGATAAAAGGTATCTATACATATTACTATGTTATGTATACGGATAAAAAGCGTTGTGATATGAAATATAAACTTGTTACCAGTTCAAATATGGTTAAGACATATTGGAACCCGTAGGGAGGCCATGCACTGCGTTTTGTCATGGAGAAATATTCATGCTCTAGACACAAGGGCGTTAACACACCAGGTCAGATATTCTCAAATTTGCTTCAAACTTATTGATCTGGATAGAGGGCGCTTTGAACTGACTTGGTTTGTTTACACCGCTAAGTCCACAACGAGAACATTTCTCCATGACAAAATGTAGTGACTGGCCTCCTTGCGTGTTCGAATATGTCTCGGACATATTTACACTGATAACTTTGTTTTATATATTTTATATGTATTATTTTACATGTATGTTCACACACACATTGTTATATATTATACCCGGACCGGACCGTATGTTGTGTTCTTGAGCAAGACACTTTCTTTCACGTTGCTCCACTCCACTCATCTGTAGAAATTGTGACGTACCGGCCTTTCACTTTTCCTTGAATAACATCGGTAGGTTGGTGAGATGAGGCTGCTATGCATGGGCGACTGCTGGTCTTCCATAAACAACCTTGTTCTGACTTGTTTCTCGAAGAGTAACCTTGTAGGTGCAGTCCCATGGCTATTCTTAACCGAAGGGTGTCTTCACCCTTTACCCTTTTATGCTATATGTAAGATGTTATATATGATATATATTATGGTGTACGCTGACAATTACTGCCAATATGAACTAATTCAGACCGTAACAACTCGTGCACACCCAATAAGAATTCATGAGATTAGGTATATTGAATTTGTTGAAGATTGTAAAAACCCTATCAGTTTGTCTTCTGGGTTCAAGCCTCGGGCTCAGCATGAAACTTAAATGGTAATTCATTTTTTATGTATTATAAAGATCATGTGTGTGTGTGTGTGTGCGCGTGTGCATTTATGTCTGTCTATGTATGGCTATGTTTTATTTGCATGTGTCAGATTCCGTGTCTGTATTAGTTTATATCACTCAAAGAGCCTGTGTAGTATGTAGTATTTTATGTCCAGCCCTAGCGATTCGACACTTAAAGACTGATAAAATATCTTATTGTACTGGATCGATATTATCCACTGAACCGTTGAATGCTATTTCACAGTTCGGCAGCTGTTCATTGGTTAGACCAAGTTAATGAACTTATAAAAGAGTTCTTTATTATTTGTAGATGTGGTGAAGCAGTTTCTCACAGCTATTGAACTTACCGAAATCCGCTATGAATTCTTCAGTGAAAAGTCGTTCATGAACGAAATCACGAATCGCTATAATTTCTTCCACCGGTATGGAACCATTTTATGAAGCCGTGATGTTTGAATATGAAATAAAGAGAAATGTGAGAGTATGACGTCTGTGCCTTTCCAGTTACATTGTATGAGTTGTATAAGAAGAAGGTAAATACCTTTCTAAATTGATGTCAGAAACTGGTCCGTGGATTTGACTTGCTGGTGAAGATTGGCCCTACGTAGTTTTCACAACAGTAATAATTAAACGCTGATAAGAGAACATGTACACAGAAGATCGACCTGTTAAAGTAACAGCCAAATAACCACCAGATCGCACACTATCATCATAAAATAAAACGACAACAAAAAGCAAAAACAAATGGCATTGTCCTAAGAGAATTAGCTGCTATAAGGAATAAAGCTGTTACACTATCTTAAATCACGTGCAAAGCACATTTTTTGTAATTATGGTATGATAATTGGATACTCAAACCCATTAAAAATAGCGTATTGCTGGCGTTTCCCCACCGAGATCTTTGAGTAATGGTGATTGCAGTGAAAGTTGGCGACAGACGTTGATGATGATAAAGTTGATGAGAACGGTCGCACTGGAGTTATAGAGAAGCAACAAGGATGACAGTAATGAAATAAGATAATTATTATATTAGTTAGGGTGAAGATAATGACGCTGATATTAGTAATGTTATTTAATGTGTTGTCGATGAGGCTGCACACGTCGAAGTTATTAGCGGTGGAGGAGCTAGTGATGATTAATGATTGGTGGTGTCGGACTTTTTGATGATATAGTTGTTCGTTCTACTTGAGCCATTGTTGTTTATATATATATATATATATATATATATATATATATACACACACATGTACACAGCAGTAAGCACGTAGATGCAAAACAAGATAGAAAAAATAGTACTAAGTTAATTCCGATTGTGCAGACCTATAACCAAAAGCGTTCTAGTTATGATCATCCCGTCTTTATCAGACAATGTACAATTAATTTATTTAGTGTGTGATCTTTTTTAAGATGGGGGTATGTGATGTGATTTAAGTGATATATGTCCGATTAATAAAAGCTGAAAAAATTCTTCCCAAACTGTTACTCAGTTTCACGTGACCGTTCGCCAGTCAGATGTGATTATCACAACTATCTGACGAACAATCACGTGAAACTCCGAGTAAGCTTTCAAAAAATTCTTTTCAGCGTTTGTAAAGTAAATAGTATAATATTACTTTATTTTTATCTTAATATTCGAATACTATTTTTCTATCTTGTTTTGCATCTACGTGCTTACTGGTGTGTATATATATATAACACAACATCGAGGGCAGCGGCAGAAATACCAGTGCTACGGCCGGAGATCCGGAGATGACGACCACGCCTATACCTGCAGCATCAGTGAAGCTACCGGTCCCACTCCCAGTATTACCAATGACGGCAGTCACATCACCATCGGTGATAGTAGCAGCAGCAACACAACCACTACGGCTAGGGATGACTGCTACGATGACAACAGTCACAACGATATCGCCAGACCCATGCTCTGTAATAACAGAAGCTGCAACAACATCTACAGGCCCGGAGTTAACGGAAATGCACCTGAGATGTGAACAGAACCAACACTCAAGTGCGGAACTATATCAGGTCAGCCGGAATTGCCTTCAAGCGGTGCCTTTACAACCACTAGTCCGCTTTCAGGATTCTGGAAAGACGATTCGTCACGTCCCTGGCAAGCCACGTGTAACGCCTTAAGGATGAAGGAACCCTATACCGTGGAGGATCATATATCGGCCGGGATCCTATATCAACAGGAGCGGACGCTGCAAGCTTTGCACAGCTGAGCGAGCTAGGATCCTCAAAGACTCCCTGGAACCACGATTATTAAATTCCCGACATGCGATTTATATTCCCCGCCCCATTGCAAACGCTACCTGCTGCAAACATGGGATTCCCCATTTATCGATTAGATCTGAAAAAGTCCTTACGAGCTAAAGACAACCTAAGGGCAGACGTTCCCCGTTCGCCATTTTAGCCTATATGGACTGTCAACTGAAGTGATCTGAGATAACTCGTCCTCGCCGACCCGGATTGTTTATATTTTGTTTACTAACTGACTAACGGAATTCTACCTCCACAGTTTGAAGAGGTATTTGACCATCGTCAATAGTCTGGCGAGTCGTCCATAGAGCTTAGCGCTTTATGGATGCGAAACCATTGGTCACCCTATGATCAGACATATACTTATTTGCATATAAATCCGTTACTGCGTTATGCTTTAGAATGTGCTTCTTTATCGGATATATGACACACTGACGATATATATGAACTTAAATATGTTTCAAGTAAAGATTGGCTGAGGCCGTGTCTAACATAATAGCACCACTTGATACGAGTCAAATTTTGTGATATTATGACCCATTCAAGTAGGGAGTTGTTTAACTGAGATGTATTTAGGAATAGGGTACCTTATCTGGTATTCGCTGAAGAAATTTGTTCAGTTTTCGTTTGAAGGCGATGGGATCTTCTCTGTGATTTGTTTTGTGATGATGTTAAATAGAGCAGGGCCCGTTGAGGAAAAAAGATGGTGTTACAGTGAATTTATGTATTGTGAGCCTGAATTGTGTATAGGGTGTATGGCACATGGTCCCAGCTTCTCCCATAATTCTCCACATTATGCAAATGATGTAATACTTACGGTGGCGCTGGAGAGAATAAAGTCTCAATGTTTTAAGATCAGTCATGCTTTTACATTTTTAGTAACTTCTCTCTGGAGTGAATTAATTCTCGCAATGTTTTGTTTGGCGTGGGAAGACTAAGCGGACAGCAGAATTTTAGGTTTGCCCGTACGAAGAAGGTGAAAAGGAGACCGGAAACTTCTGAGTATTCAGAACTTATCCTGCGGGCCATATCGACTTTATTGTTAATGTGAGCCGAGATTGCGATCGTCTGTGGAGAGACCACATAGAGGCTCTCTCTCTCTCTCTCTCTCTCTCAGGAAATACTTCAGTACGGTGCCAGTCGTTAACTGACCACTTATTACCTCCCAAACTTTACCCATTGAACAAGATCCGGTACAGTGAAGCAGATATTCGGGACATAGACATTCTACTAAACATTCTAAATTTATTTTCAAGTTATATTTGTGACCGGATCTGAGATCGTGTTGAAACTGAATCAGTTATATTGTAGAAATTCAATTTTAGCCGGTTCAGAACACAACACAAAATCCGCTTAAATGCATTTTCAGTTTATTTCCTGAGGCGTCAAAATTTTCATCGCATAACTGTGAGTACGACTTGGTCACTGACTCGGTTCTTCTACCATTCTGTGGAATTGTTTTCTTGCTCAGGTTGCAGATGGACGACAAAAAAATTTTAACAGCTAACAAAAATAAATGAAAAGTTAATTTAAATAGCTTTTGTGTTTTTTGAGATAGCTAAAATAGTTCTTCCACATTGTAATTGATTCTAAATTTAGTCTTGCATATTTCAATAGCAACATAAAAAGGAAAAGAAAATATTTTCATTTTAAGGATACATCTGGATGCCTGAAGGACTGCAATAATAAGTTCTATGTCACTACTTTTCTCGCCTAGATAGCTGACATATGTCATCTTTCTCATCTTCGTCTTTGCACTACCAAACAAACGTTGCGTGCTATGACATGTAATTAAACCGAATACATCTTCTGTGAAACATTGAAAAAGTTAGACTTTTTAAAAGCAAAAATAATATATCTAGCGAAGTCAGTCATTGATTGTTTATCTTCAAATGCCAGCTACCTAACTTCAGAATTGTCTGACAGATGAGATAACATAATTAAATGGAAGACTAACAGATAATTTTAGATGATGGGAAACAATAGGGAGATGAACAATAAAATATGGGATTTTTCCCGTCTAGTTCTCCATATACTTTCAACATTTTTCTATAATTCTTCTCCGTGTGAGACTTCTGAGCTTTTTAGAAGTCAATCTATTATTACCCTAAAAACGGAAATATTCTCCAAACATATGTTTCAGCCAAATTCTTTTCAGTTGCGTGATAGCTATTTGTAGACGGAGAGGAACACGAAAAAGTGGGCAGGGGTTTAAAGTATTAGATAATCAGCACATAGGTCTTTAGTTAAATACGTTGCTAGCGTCATATTAAGTACACGAGTTCATGAAAAAAGTCGTTGCCCTATACATTAAAGATTTGAATTGAGCTATTTTATACAACACCATGAAATGAGGACTAAGCGCCTGGTCATGAAAGCATATGCGTACTTAAAAGTTCTATGTGTGTATGTTCGTAGTATAATACAATCGCCAGGATACACTACGAATCGTTTTGTGATTATGCCATAGCTGCGTAACTTATTTTACAATTGCAAAAGTAACCGTTTATGCACCCGAAGAGCGTATTGTGATAACATAATGTCACGAAACGTTTTACAGTGTCCTGTTGATTGCATTATATACCATAATAAACTAAAACCAAGTTGGTGTTCCCGTCTCATATATAATCACACACACACACACACACACACACACACACTCACTCACTCACTCACTCGCGTGCGTGTGTGTGTGTGTGTGTGTGTGTGGTCACTCTTATTTCTGTGCACTTTAGATATAAACAACACAGTTTCTACATTTGGGCACTCTGAAAGGTTTATAGAAGGCAGTGGTTCCCAACCCTTTTATTTAAATTAGTTTCCCACGGACCAGTTTTAATATGCTTATCCTTATATATATATATATATGAAATTTTGAATTTAGTTCACAGATTATCAGTACTACATTTGCGGACCCCAGGTTAGGAACCACTAATGCAAGGTGTATATTTTGCATGTTAAAAGTTTATAATTTTCTTATGAAACCTATGGCCCTTAGGCTACATGTTCTTTATGACGCTTTGTATTGCCCATGAGATGTCGTGATTATGTAAACATAGCATTCTACTAACATTCTATATATCCTATAGACGAGAGCTGCTGAAAAGTTCCTGCCTTGGAGTAAAAGAAAATACAAGAGGAAAAGTTAATTATGATTTTATTTAATGTATTCCTCTCTCAGATTCATAAACTTATTACAACGGTCCTTCAGTTATTCTAATATTATAGAACAACTCGGAAAGTTGGGCTTCCAGCCAGGCCGTTCGCGATAGCGTTTAAGCCAGGAAATATTTAGCACCTCCCCCCCGTATGATTTCAGTCAGAAAACATTTTTTTTCGCTATTTTCGTCCCCCTCCTCTCTCTCTCACACTTTTTCTTGCACAAATATTTATAATTTAATACAACATATGTGGAGTCGCAATGGCCCAGTGGTAAGGGCAGCGGACTCGCGGTCATAGGATCGTGGTTTCGATTCCCAGATCGGGCGTTGTGAGTGTTTATTGAGCGAAAACACCTAAAGCTCCACGAGGCTCTGGCAGGGATGGTGGCGAACCCTGCTGTACTCTTTCACAACAACTTTCTCTCACTCTTACTTCCTGTTTCTGTTGTGCCTGTAATTCAAAGGGTCAGCCTTGTCACATTGTGTCACGTTGAATATCCCCGAGCAGGCTGTTCCGTTGATCGGATCAAATGGAACACTCGACGTCGTAAGCGACGGAGTGCCAACAACAAAAACAACAAATACAACATATAGTGAGTGTACTCCACACTGCATACCATCTTTGTTAAATTTATGCACAGCATTATCTCATTTTGGAAAGTGCATTGTGATTTTTTCAGGTTTTCAGAACAATGACATATCTAGAACAGATCAATGCACCTGGTGAAATCTGACCTGGGGTTGCCACAGTATCGTAGTAAACTCGGTATTAAACATTGCTCTCTAAAGATTTAATTTACAACAATTATTAAAGTCGTTGAACTAGAAAATGAATGTTTGTCATTTCCAACAATAAGACTTAAGTTGATGGAATAACAAAGTTATCTTGTATTCAATCAATTGGCGTGTAAAACAGTTTCATAAGCATGTGTACCATTAACATAATCTTGCAGAACCAGTGTGACACAATCTGTAAATTACTAATATAATCCATTTGATAGGCTTCTACACAGTTTCCGTCCATCCAGTTTCAGTTGCAAAGCGTAGGTCAATCCAAGGCAACAGTAAATGACATTCGCTCAAGATACGAAACTGTAGGGTTGAGCCTGAGAGTTTTGGAAATTGCGAAGCGAACTTTTTAAACATGTGGCCATGCACCGTTCAACTTATTGAACAACGCTCGTATTACCTCCACAAAATGTTAAGTACTCGACTAAAGCAACCAATTGAGATGATAAATAACGTTGATTTAAATACTTGCAGCTGTAACTATAGAATGTGGATGATGCGTTGACAATTTAGATTGTGTCAGGCTGGGGGATTGCACGTCACAGTCTCGAAGCTGAGGTCACATGTGTGATAGATTATGCCACAGGTGCATTAGATTAAATCACCTGTTTGGCGTAATGCATCACATCCCTAACATAAGAAAACAAAAAAAAAAGGCATCTTTGTTACATTGTGTCCATCAAGCAAAATAATATAGAAAACCACCTTAATGATGATGATGGTGACAATTAAGAGAAGGATTTGATAAATAATGATGGTTATCGCTGTTTTTGGTAGCCTTGGTTCTAATGATGTATCTTACTGACATTCCGTCCATCTATAGGTTTGTCAGTCTGGCTGTCTATCATTTTCTCAGTAAGTTTGTCTATCAAGCTGTTTATATGAGCTTCAAAACGCTTTCTACCTGTGTGGTCTACTCACTCAGCCACCCGTATTTGAATCAGTGACTTTTACGGGTCTGTTTTCCTCTTCGTCTCCCTTCCCTGCTCTACCACCTTCCTGTCTCTTACTCTTCTTACCCAATAGTGTATGTAAATATATTAGCACACATGCAGTTTCCAGCATAAAAACAAATAAACACACACGCACACATTTAGAAAACTCAAAAGGACTCTTCTTCCCCACTCCTCACTAACGTTACAAAAACTGTTTTTAAAAAATTGCTTTTATGTCAATGCCACCATGTACAAGTAAATGTGAGATGGTTTATATATATATATATATATATATATATATATATATATATATATATATAGTGTGATGTGGTTGACTTTGTATACATCGCGTATATATATATATATATATATATATATAGTGTGATGTGGTTGACTTTGTATACATCGCGTATATATATATATATATATATATATATATATATATATGTATACTCATACATACACACACACACGAGCGATGTTGAACGGCAGTAAACCTCGGTACGTGTTTTCATAAGTCTGACTCTCAACCTCGCTATTTCATTCACTTCGCTCACTTTTCGTAGCTGTGGTTTTCCAGACATTTGGAGGAGGTGGATTTCACAGTGGGAAAAATATTTTATATACATATAACATAGATAGGTTCTAGTCTTTATTGATTTGACATAACACCGCATGAAATATTCTTTTAAGTCATGTATTCGGACATCACAGTTCACTCAAGTAGGAAGTTATTGTTATGTGCAGTGCTTGCGTTGTGCTTTGTGCTGTTGCAAGCTAGACACTCGGAGTGGATTTGAAATCCTAGTTACTTCCAACATGCGAACATGTTTCGTATAATTCCTCCAAGAAATACCAAACAAACTATCGATACCAATGTTAGCACTGCGCGTAATTATTGTATGTAGCTGGGAGAACGCTGGGCGCAACCACGTCGTCTTACGCTTTAAATGTGTTACTCCAATATGTTATGTCCAGAGTTCCCTATAACACACACACACACATACACACTTGTTGATTAAGATATGTCACTGGAACCTACTATGGTGATGGAGAGAGTGGCATAAGTGTAGTTCTAGCGTTTGTCATTTAAATCTAATGACGTACAAATGTCTCACTGTCGTTTCATTTCTTGATCCGTATTGTATTATATTGTATCCATGGTGTTGGATATACTTGCACATCGAAAGAGACAGTATGGGTGACGCGTGGAAGAGGAATTGAGATAGGCAACTTTATCTCCGGACACGGATTGGTTGTTTTTTTTTTTAACTACTACCTGTCCAGAAAGATCAGCCTGGAGAAGAGATGCCTGCCTCGAAGAGGATTTGAAAAAAGATGGACAAATGTCGTAAGGAAGTGGAGAGTGAATGAGGCCGCGCTAGTGTGGCCGGTCTGCACGGAAAAGAAGGAAATGAGGGAAGGAAAAATTAAAATAAAAACAGGGGATATTATAAAAAGTTATATAAAGAAAAAGGAAAAAGAAAACCGGCGGGTCGAACACGAACCCGGGAGTGGCTGTGTGGTAAGTAGCTTGCTTACCAACCACATGGTCCCGGGTTCAGTCCCACTGCGTGGCATCTTAGGCAAGTGTCTTCTACTATAGCCTCGGGCCGACCAATGCCTTGTGAGTGGATTTGGTAGACGGAAACTGAAAGAAGCCTGTCGTATATATATATATATGTATGTGTGTATGTGTTTGTTTGTATGTCTGTGTTTGTCCCCTCAACATCGCTTGACAACCGATGCTGGTGTGTTTATGTCCCTGTAACTTAGCGGTTCGGCAAAAGAGACCGAAAGAATAAGTACTAGGCTTCCAAAGAATAAGTCCTGGGGTCGATTTGCTCGACTAAAGGCGGTGCTCCAGCATGGCCACAGTCAAAAGACTGAAACAAGTAAAAGAGTAAAAGAGTATATAATTTTAAAATTCATTTCGATTTCGTTATATTTGATTTTTTTTAACTACGGTATAAACCTAGCCCCTAAATGTTTTGTTGTGTCCTTGTGCTGTCCCCTCTGTGTCGTGGCCTGTGTACCAAATAAAAGAAACTGGATATCCTTGCACGTGTAAGGATGAAAATAAATCAGAACTATCACGCACACTATGGCCGACGTTCTGAGTTCGATCCGTCTGCGTGACATATTGGACAAATATCATTTCCTATTACCTCAGGTTGAGCCATATCTTGCGAGTGAAATCTGGTTGACAGAAACGGTGTCGAAGCTTGTCGCATAGATTGCAAATGCAACTGAAAATGTGCAACTTTGTCACACTGTTTGTGCCTGAGAATTACATTAACGGTACGCGTTAATTCAAGAGGAAGTAAAGTTAATCGAACAGAAGAATCCTCATCATCGAACTGCGGAGATCTAGTGCGCGCACGCGCACACACACACACACACACACACACTCTCTTTCTCTCTCTCTCTCTCTCATATCCTTTTCAAGGTATTGCGAGTGAAGAAGTAAAGTAGTACTGTTAGATTTCGGCATAGCTTAGTTCAGAATACACGTAGTGGTTTGTCATCACTCCCTACAAGATGAACTTAGGGTTACAAGCTCCCAAAACATTTTTTAATTGTACAGTGTCCTCGCTACTTCCGGTTGTAGATTGTACTTCTGCGTGTCATCTATTTGTGTTTAAGTATGCCGTGCAAAGAAGGTAAGTGTTTCAGAATACAGAATGAGGAATCGATAAGAACGTTTCTACTTCTGTTTTCTGGGGATAAAACATTTAACACTAAAAACCTGAATGCATCGCATGTTACAGACTAGACAGCAGTTAGTATCAACAGCAGTATCCTTCAATTGCCTAGCATCATGTTCTGTGACAGATCTATGCGTCCATTGATCTTTACGAATAGAAACTCTAGCTTTTATGAAACATTTTCGAGCTAATTTATACAATGATGAGAATAACAAAAGAAATGCTACGTTTGTAGTTGCATCTACTTGACTGAGAACCTCCAGAAAATGCCCCACCTGTTGAAAGTATTGATAGATGAAAAAAGTCGATGTATTTTGATTTTAATTACGATCATTTATCGGCGAGAATTTAGGAAAAAGTAAACAGCATATATCACTTGGTTGGGATTGACCACAATATTGCTCATCTGTCTATTATTGATTGGTGCACTGTTCCGGCGATCAGATATCGAACCTCCTATGATGATGACAAAAGTCTATATCAGTAAAAACAAGTGTCAATTTAATTTACTAAACACATTTGAACATAAAATTAACACGACCTGGTTTATACATCTAAAATATATTTTCAGATGAACCACTAAAATTTGTAAGTAACCAATGGGAAGAAAAAGCAATGACATCATTATCCCTTATATTTACTACTACCTTTTCAATTCAAACATTATTAGAGTAGAGAAGAGATTGCCTAATATTTCCATCATAAGCCTTTAATAATCGTTCTGGGAAAAAAGATTGTTTTATTTTACCTTAGGTTACCTAGCTGTAACGGATTAGAGACCTAATCTATATGAAATGTCTGCAATGCACAAGCACCTTGTCTAGGAAAGGATTAATTTTTCATTTGCTTGATGTCTTGAAGCAGGAACTAAGCATTTGCTCTCAGTGGGAATCCTGTCATCATGAAACCCTAAATATTCTTTTCTACTCTAGGCACAAGGCCTGAAATTTTGGGGGGAGGGGCCAGTCGATTAGATTGACCCCATTACGCAACTAGTACTTAATTTATCGACCCCGAAAGGATGAAAGGCAAAGCCGACCTCGGCGGAATTTGAACTCAGAATGTAGACAGACGAAATACCACTAACCATTTCTTCCAGCGTGCTAACGTTTCTGCCAGCTCGCCGCCTTAGAAACCCTAAATATTCCAATACCTATGGACGCCCTGATGAACGAAGCTTTAGGGTGAAAGCCTCCTCTACCTGGTGCACCCATTCGGAAATTGGGGAGTAAGAGTTTTGTTTACGTTGGGCATGGCCTTGTTTTAACACGGAATCCGGACTGTTTTTAGTGCCTAAAAAAAAAAAAAAAATTAAAAAGAAAGTATGAAACACAACTCCAGCCTCGGTAAAGAAAATAAAAGAAAATCACGAACTCTGAATCACTAAGCAAAACTAAGAAAATGTAAAAGTAACAATAAGTACATGAACGAAACTTTAGTGCTGGTGGATCTTATAATCACTATGTAGTACTTTTGTAGCTTTAACTTAACCGAGCAGGTGTAGCTAATCGGTTGGACTACGGTATGCGATTTCCAAATAGATGTCTCTTTCTAACTAAGGTTCATATTGCATTATCCAGTCGACAGAGGTTAATCGCACAGAGTACTGAGTGACAGTCTCGACTTATGCTGTTAATGTCAGTGTGATTGAATGTCACAGCGGAGGCGAGGAAAAATGATTCGGTCAAAGTGCGACAGTTACTGTTTCTATACATTTATTATAGGCCATGTGCATCTCAGCACAATATTTGAGATTCATGATGTTATTGATGCTCTTGATATCTTTGGGTTTTCATGTTTGTCTGGAGTGAGGAATAAGAATAGTATGTTTAGGGTGGTATTATAGTGAGTTTATAGTTGTGTAGTGGCATGAAAGGTACAAGTTAAAAATTGTGGACTCATGCATGAACAAATGTCCTTCATTTTTTAACTGTTGTCAGTTTTGGTTTTGAAAGTAGAGATGGCCATACATTTGTCAGTGTTGTGTAGTTTCATCTCAACCCTAAATAGACTATATCGAGCAATAAGTAATCGGGAAATCGACGGAGTACGATTCACAGACCCAGCATTTCAAATATGCCATGTATCCGCTTTGCTGAGGATCATATTATGCAATCCAATATGCAGACTTTTGTTGCTGTTGTCGAAGCTGTTGCGTAGTAGCATTCTTGCTGTTAGCATTTCTAAATATAGCTTAACAATCTTCATATGTGGAGGATTAGTGGTGAGGATCATGATAATACAGTTTTATACAACAGTAAAGAGAAATGAGTGTGTGTGTGTGTGTGTGTGTGTGTGTGTGTAAGTGAGTATGTATGTATGTAAAAATAAATTGTTTTTTTTTTAAGGTGTAATTCGAAGTACATTAAAGTTATGACTAATAGAGTGTAAATGTTGCATTAAAAAAACCGTTAGATGGAAAAAGTATTTCAACAAAATCTTTATACGCTGATTATTTATAGTTCTATCTAATTCAAGTTAAAAACGATTTATTTTATGCCCCTCGAAGTTTCTAAATCCTTATGTGTGTATATATATATATATATATATATATATATATATATATATATTATTATAAGATCTGGTAATTAGTCATATATTAATTAATATCGATTAATTATCAGGGGGCCAGCACATTTAAAGAATCAAAGAGATTCTGAAATATTATCTGCAATCTCAGGGGATTAAGGTACATTTTAAAAATAACGTCGACCACTAACGTGGACAGTTAATGCGCTAGTAATAGATCACATTTTGTGTCTATTAAGACCTAAAAAGTTCTCAACATGAAATATGGCAGCATACCCAAAACGTTTTTGGTATGCTGCTATATTTCATGTTGAGAACTTTTTAGGTCTTAATAGACACAAAATGTGATCTATTTCTAGCGCATTAATTGTCCACGTTAGTGGTCGACGTTATTTAAAAATATATATATATATATATATACACACATTCACACAGTGTTCACACAATAAACACATTGGCTATAGCATACACAAAGATATTCAGGCACTGTTGGTATCCTCATCTGTCTCAGTCATTCATCAATTTACTATTGGTAAATGATATTCTCAAGTATAATTTATGCCTTCCCTTCTTCCTCTCCGTTAGTATCTCTCCCTCTCCCCACTCTCTTCCATGCAGTTACTAAAAAATACCCCATATATTTGATACACGAATTACATATTTTTCTATAATATAATTTCCATATATTTCTATCTGTACGTCTATCTAATAGCCATCTTTCATTCACAGCTGTTATTATATTACGTTGTCATCCCCCACACAATTTTGTTATCAGGGACACCACGTCTGCATTCCACTTGGCTCTCTTTCAACATTCCACTTTCTTTGGAACTTCTGATACCAGAATTCTTCTTCATTCATTAGATTTTTTTCCCTCCCCTATTTTGGACCTCCTTGACGACGCCTCTAATCCAAGGGAATGTGAAGTTTTAGATGCGAAATGCGAAACTTTTTAGAAAGACAAGACTGCTTAGTATAGGTCAGTATGATTAAGAAAAAATATTTTTAAAACGGAGTTAGTTACTTTATCTGTCGATATATGATTATCACGAAACAGAACTTCGATCGTTATAAGTTTCTGTTTAGCTTATACCTACTCTGATCGAACGTGGAGGCGCAATGGCCCAGTGGTTAGGGCAGCGGACTCGCGGTCATAGGATCGCGGTTTCGATTCCCAGACCGGGCGTTGTGAGTGTTTATTGAGCGAAAACACCTAAAGCTCCACGAGGCTCCGGCAGGGGATGATGGCGAACCCTGCTGTACTCTTCCACCACAACTTTCTCTCACTCATTCTTCCTGTTTCTGTTGTACCTGCATTTCAAAGAGTCAGCCTTGTCACACTGTGTCACGCTGAATATCCCTGAGAACTACATTACGGATACACGTGTCTGTGGAGTGCTCAGCCACTTGCACATTAATTTCACGAGTAGGCTGTTCCGTTGATCGGATCGACTGGAACCCTCGACGTCGTAAGCGACGGAGTGCCAACAACTCTGATCGAGCAGCCATATGATCAAAAGCATTAGTCATGACCTTTCCGTCTTTTTTTACGAGGTAACTAAGATGACATTATCTAGTATGTCCTTCACTTCTTTTTTTTTAAAGATGGCTAAGTGTGATTTAAGAATGATTTCACTTTTGCTTCTAGCAGGTCGAACCACCACCATCTAAAAGCTCCAATATTGCTTCATCTAAGCTCTAAATACCTACCGCATGTGTTGTATGTTGTCACTGTATGACAGCAGCAGCACTGGTGAAAGGAAAACAGTTTAAACGGCTGGTGATGCCTGCACATTATTGAGTTCAGATTCTCGTGCACGAAAAGTCACAGTGTGTAAGGGGATGATTAACTCTTGGACTATTTTGACGAACCTCATCATCAAAAATAAAACCTCTTGGAACATAAAAGAGAAAACAACAATTTATACATCTATTATTAATGAATCAGTAGAAGCAGTATTCGTAAATCTTACAGTTCCCACTAGAATTGCAAAATCATGCGGGTTATGTCCAGGATGTGGTCGATACACAAAGAGACAGTTTATATTCAAACAGAAAAATATTTTCCCCATGATTTTCTCTTTGACTTTTTATATTTGAAGAATATATGTGCGAAACGTAATGTACTCACTTTTACTCTTCTCATTCTTCATTGAACGTCAAACTAATAACATTGACTGCTAACGTCTCTTAATATAGTCTTAGTCTCTCGAGTTTACTTAGATTTAGCATTAACAATTTTTATATATTATCAGATTAAGTGTTCGCCATTTATATTTTCCGCATATCACCGATGTTTCCTGATGACCCTAAATGACCTTAATTCATGGGCTTGATGTTATTAAGCTTCGACGCCGTTTGCATCGAGCTCTGATTTATTGGCAATAAATACTGCGTTCCCCCTCCAGCATTCATTGCACTATTGCACTGACTAATTTGTACTACTACTACTACTACTGATAATAATAATAATAAAAAATAATAATAATCCTTTCTACTATATTATATAGTACATACTAGAATATACTATATAACTCTATAGTTCGCAAGATGTGAACATACATTTCTAAAGCGGTGAAATCAATGCTAGATAAGCAAAGAAATGTAACATTTGTTAATGCAATGAAACCCCAGTTACTAGTGTTATTATTCACTAAGACGCATGACTCAGTGGTTAGAGCGTCGGGCTCACAATCGCGAGGCAATGAGTTCAATTCCCGAATCGGGCTGAGTGTTGTGTTCGTGAGCAAGACATTTCATTTCACGTTGCTCCAGTTCATTCGTCTGTAGAAATGAGTTCCGACGTCACTGGTGCCAAGCTGTGTTGGCCTTTGGCTTTCCCTTGGATAACATCAGTAGCGTGGGGAGGGGAGGCTGGTATGCACAGTTAATTGCTGCTCTTCCTCGGAGGTGAACTCTCTAGGTGCTTTCCACGATCAATCGTAACCGAAGGAGGTCTAAATAAGCTTGTGTAATAGAGGAGATTGCATACAAGTCCGCGGAACATGAAGGTGTAATCTTACTTGATAGGGTAGTTATTAGCTTCTGTATATCACTAACTCATGAATGCACTGATGAATTGTTAGCTACTTGTAAGAAAGTTCATCGCAGAAAAAATGTAAAATAGCATTGAAATTAAAGATTATTGAAGTTGCCAAAACACATATAGTTTTGTAACAACAAACGAATTTGGTGTTTCAGAGAAACTTGACTGTAAAAAAATGGTATCAAACAAACTTTAGTCAATTCGATAGAAGCAATAAATGAAAACAATGCGATATCAGAGATGAGTGGTCAGAACTGAAAAATAAATATACCGAACAGCACGAAAAAAAAAAAACGATGAGAAGAATTCTGGATGTTAAGACAATATTCAGATGGTGCACTGAGGGTGCACTGCGTTCAATATTTAATATTTTGGCAGAGAGCGAAAACTGCACACAAACTGCCAGTTGATCTAGCTAAGATGAAAAGCAGTGTAATTTTGCAGGATTTTATGAACTTTTGTAAACTGAAATTTAAAGCCAGATTAAATTTCTATTTCTGTTTCCTATGCATCAATACATTCTGTTTTCTGTGCATAAATATAACTAAAGGAATAATTTACTGTGTTAAATATTTATAGCTTTTAAACTGTATTGAATTAATAAATATTTAAAAGGCATCAGCTAATATGCAGTAATTTATGAGTGACTTCAACAAATCTAGATGACACGAGTAAAATCTTATGAGCTAACCTGCCTTTTTAAAAAAAAACTATCATGATTTGGGATTTGATATCAATGCGGAATATTTATTATTGCAGAAATTCATAAGGCGGCGAGCTGACAGAATCGTAACTATGCCGGACAAAATGCTTTACAGCATTACTTCCGGCTTTGTGTCTTGAATTTATATTCCACAGAGTTTGACTTTACCTTTCATTCTCTCGTGATCGATGAAATAAGTACCAGCTGAGCATTGGGGTCGATGTAATCGACTACCCTCTCCTCTGCAATTTCAGGCCTTGTGCCTATAGTAGAAAGAAATATTGCAACAATTCATTAGGGTGATCGTTAAATAGTCGAACAAAATTTCTAGTAGCATTTTTTTTTCTAGCTATTTATTGTTTTCAAATCCCTCCTAGCTCAACTTTTCCTTTTATCGCTCCATGGACGATAAAATAAAATACCAGTAAAAACTAGGGTCCATTTAACTGACCAAGTCTTTTCTACAAATTTAAGGCCTAATGATTATGATAAGACATAATTATTACTTTAACTCATTTTTGGCGTTTTTATTCACTTAGCAGAACATTTGGGGTTCTGCTCTTCGTACAGTATTTTAGATGAGTGGTTCCCAAAGTGGGCGGTATTCCCCCCTCCCCCGAAGCAGTGGAAAGTTCCAAAGGGACTTTAAAAGAAAGTGGGGCAATAATAGGGTAGCGATTTAAAAAGTGGGTCGATAATGGTGTAGCGATTCATAAAAAACAACAAAATAATGGGTTCATTAGGTTAAGTTTTATTTGTGAAATACAGTTGCTTTGAATTTGCTTCAGAAAGAGGTCTATGTTTGTGATGGTTAGTTGGGGTAGGGGAACTAGGAATGTGGTCTGGGTGTCAAGGGGGCAGCAGCTTGAAAAGTTTGAGAACCACTGTTTTAGATTGTACTGTACATGAAATTTTAGTTCCTCAGATGTAGAATCTTTGATAATAGTCGATTAAAATCGTGTCCAAAAATCGCTTATTACACAATATACGGCATACAAAACTTATTCAAACTGAGTTCATGTGAGTCAGTCCTCGAAGATTTTCTTTGTCTTTTTGCAGGAAGAATAAAAGCAACTTATTCATCTAACGACTCGCATAGACTCGATTTTGATTGAATGTTATACAGCTCAATTCAGCAGTATTGAATATTGTTTTCGTTTTATTATAATCCTGTGTGAACGCATCACCATAATCTTCATCTTGTCACTCACACACACACACACACTGCTCTATAGTTTCCGCCTATCAAATTTCACTCGCAAAGTATTCGTAAAATCAAGACGATGATAGAAGACGTTTGCTTAAAACATTGCTCCGAAGCATGAACTCGAAACCTCCATCGTCATGTCAAGTGCTGTAGATCAATTGTTTCACGTTGGCCTAATTAATATTGCATACTTATATAGCTTACTTCACTTATTTTATATAGCAGTTTGTGAAAAATAGCGTCGATGGATTCAAGATTCCTAGAGGCAATTCCCGAAAAGGAATTTGTTCAAGCAGAATCGAAATGTCACCAATGCTTTCAGCATTCGACGTTATCTATCGGCAAATCTTGCCCAAACATGGCCGTGTGATTAAGATTGTTAAGTAACAAGCAACCGCATGGTTCGGTGTTCGGATCTCACTGCGTTTTTGAGCAGGTATCCTCTGTAAAGATTTCTGTAATATGATCAACTTTTTTCAAGCCGTAAGTTGATTCCCCTTCCCTTTCTTCTTTTTAGGTACAGTGTATGTAAGATCACATTATCCAATGTATCGGTTATTTGTGAAGATAATAGTTTGATTTGAGGGGCATTTGATTGTTATTTCAATCGTATTACAATCTAGTTGCTCCATCGATAAGCTTAAAATATTGCTTATTTTTTGTGTTTTTATAAAACTAAGTGTATCAGGATTTAGCTTACCATTAATCATTTTTCTTTTAGGTTTTTCAGTTGTGGTTTGCATATTTGCTCTATTAAGATCGATGTACGTCTCATTGTAGTCTCTCGTAAAAAAAATGTTCACCTACATCAGGCTTAAATACATTTAAAGGGTTTTCTTTCTTGAATAATTATGAATAAGATGTTGATAGGAACGCAATGTAAGCGAATATAGATACTGTTTTCCATACTAGTAGTAATAATTTAATTTTCAAAAAATCAAAAGACCCATGTCACCCACACCCATAACTTTTTTTTTTAAATGCGAAGTACATTTTGGATGATGTAGTTCTCGATGCAAACGATTGAATAGTAATGGTTGGAAAGTTTCTGATTATAGGAGTCCACCAATGCAGTTCTAAGCTAAACTGTAACAATGAATGTGAAGTTATCAGTAGTGAAACTCTTCGACTTAAGAAGGAAGCGTTAAGAAATGTGTGTGTGTGTGTGTGTGTGTGTGTGTGTGTGTGAGAGAGAGAGATAAAGATTGTGTGTGTGTGAGTGATAAAATGAGGATTTGGTGAGAAAAAGTGTTTTAGAAATCGTATATCCGTCTTAAACATACATGCGTATTGTGCGAAACCCTGACAGTAATATTGTCGACAATTGCGATGATGTTTCTCTGAGACTGATGATGGTGAAGATGATAATATTTGATGAATTACTTATTTATTTACCAAAAATGTTTTAGTTAAAAACAACAGGGCACATCTTATTTTTGTCCATTAACATTCCTGAGCCTACTTAAGGCGCAGTAATGGCGTTTACTGGGGTTTCAGCAGTAAAGCATATCGGAACGCTATAAAGCTGATAAATTGCTGGGGATGGGTTAAACTGTGATAATGGTATGGTCGTGGAGGTGATGATGAAGTGTTAGTAGGGTAGATCGTGGTGGGGGTAGAATTTGATAGAATGTCATCAACTTGATTATGTGAAAGAGAAAATAAATAGCATTCTTGAATGTATTGAGACATACTGAAAGCGTGTGGGCGAGTGTGTGGGAATAAATGAATGATTGCGCGTGTGCGTACAGCATTTGTTGTTGTTGTTCAACCCTAGGTTAGTCCTGATTGAGCTGATCTATGATGGAAGACATTGTAGACACTATCGCATTTTATTTCAGCAGTTACATGCTCACTCCTTTAGTTTTGTTTTTGAGATGATTAGGGGGTATTTGAGGGAGCGTGGCTGATAATTCTCGGCAGGTCAAATCACGTTGGCTTGAGTGCGTATGTTTGTAACCGCAAACATCTATTCATTTGACATCAACCCCTATCATTTTGTATGAGAAACTATACTGTCAGTGAGCTCTTATTTATTTAGGGCGGTAGAGTCTTATTTAAGGAAGATTTGACTGTTATATCCTGCTGGTCAAGTCGTAAGACAGAGTAAAAGCTTTCTTATTTAGTTTTATGCACACATGCAGACGTGTGCATAATTGTTTCAACGCATGTATGTATTTGTGCGTGAGTTTCCTATTCACTGCTCTTCAGTTGAAAATCCTGGCTTGAAAAATGCATTCTTATATTACTGTAAATTTTCATTTAGCCATTGAACATACCTGTGTGAGAATTATTAGCGATTTTCCTTACGTGCTTAGAAGGAAACCCTCAATGGGTTATCTCTATTTTTGGGCTGTTCGAATAATCATTGACGCATCCTTACTTTTTTACTCACAGGCAATAGTGACGTAATTGAAATGAACTCGAACGTGAATCACCGCCGTTGTCGAGGTTGTTAAAATAAGTACCAGATAACTACGAGAAAGGATGCAATCACCCAATTCCCTCTGACTAATATTGTTAGTTTTGTGCCTGGATTTGATAGAATTATTATAGTATAAATTGTCGAGTGTTTCGATATTTATGATAAGCTACACTCTGTTTAGAAGCACACTGAGTTCCAACCGAGTCTATGGATATGTTAAACAATTGTGTACTTATAAACAATCGGTAAATAAACTATATAAACCTTAGTACTTGACTGGTACTTATTGTATCGACCTCGAAAGAATGAAAGACAAAATCTATCTCGGTCAGTATGTAAAAACCGGAAGAAATGCTATTAAGCATTTTGTCCGGTGCGGTAAGGATATAATAGCAAAAATGATAATGATAATAATTTATTTCTTTATTGCCCACAGGGGGCTAAACATAGAAAGGACAAACACGGATAGATAAAGAGATTAAGTCGATTACATCAATCCCAGTGCGTAACTGGTACTTATCTAATCGACCCCGAAATGGTGAAAGGCAAAGTCGATCTCGGCGGAATTTGAACTCAGAACGTAAAGTCAGACGAAATACCGCTAAGCATTTCGCCCGGCGTGCCATTGTTTCTACCAACTCGCCTCCTTGCTAATAATATTAATAATTCAAACTGTGGCACAAGGCCAGTAATTTTGAAGCATGAGTTAAATTGATTACATAGACCTCAACGTTCAACTGGTACTTATTTTATCTACACCGAAAGGATTAAAAGCAATGTCAGCCTCGGTAGCATGTGAAGTCAGAACGCAACGACGGGCAAAATGCCGATAAGCATTTTTTCTCAGGGTGCTAACGATTTTGCCATTTCGCCACCTAAATGATGATAATCCTTTCCACTATAAGCACAAAGACTGAAATTTTTGAGAAGACTACAAATTAACAATTTCATGGTGATAGTTTTGAGTTGTCTTTACGAAAATATGTTCTGTAGAATTTTTTTTGTTAAAAAACGAAACGCTATTCCACATTTTCAAAAATGCAGTATAATTTGTTAGGGGTTGTATTGGCTAAATCCTATTCTAAAAATATGTGCCAAAATTTGAAACCATTATTATTAAAAATCCAAATCTTCTAGGCCTACCTACCGTTGGCACACTATATCCTAACATTCTCTACTCTTAATCTAACGAGCCCAAATGGGAGAAGAAACTCGCCAGTACATCTGTTTTGTTTTCGTATCTTAAGAGAAATGACAGGAAGCGGCAAGTGAAGGAATTTCTATATTGATTACTCGATCTGGAAAATTTTCTATATCGATTACTGGAATTGGAATGAGATAATAAAAGGACGACTTATTTTGTCATGCTTTCAAGGCCCAAACGTGTCACATCCTTAGTCCTTTAAAATATCTCTCATGATTATTGAGTTTTCTTAGGAATGGCTTTTTTTATATTGGCAGTGAATTAGTCAGTTGCTTTTGATCAGAATGATCAATTCTCTCCATGAGCCAGATGAACTAAAATATTGTAAAAAAAAAAAAAAAATGGTCTGTCACTAAATAGAAAAAAAATGCCCAAAGTATGATATGATCGAACTTAGAATTTATTAGCAAACCGTATAATGACAGAATCTATCCGATTGTTTCACTGTCGCTGCGACTATTACTCTCTTACTTGTGTTGCTTCAGGTTCAAACATGTTGAAGCACACCTAAGATCAAAGGTATTGTAACTGTTTTGACTGAGATTTTTCGGAGCGACTATCTACGACTACATTATCAGATATGTAATGTATCCGTCCATCTATAAGACGGCAGAGCTTCATTTGGCTGCTATGTCTAGTGGTTTGATCAATCATATATGTATGTATAATCGTGTGTATTTATCTCTGCTGTTATGTATGTTGCGTGAATGTATGCAATCATGCATGTATATATACGCTTATACAACCCAAACACACACAAGTGCGCGACTGTAAAATCACAGCTGTGTAGTACAGCTGTATATATTCTATAATTGAATGTAAAACGGTAAAATAAGCCCCCTTTCCAAAGAACGTAAATGCGTAAATGGTAAGTACCCCCTCTCTCAGAAAAGAATTTTTAAAAAAAGTTCCAAACATGAAAATGATGTCAAGCTGAAAAGCAAAAGACTTAGATCACTCTTGGATGACCGTCAGTTATGCCACAACGAAAATAATATCTTGTGTTTGCTCCACATGGCTTCCAGTAAAACCAGGGAATGGAATGCTTGAAAAGATTTTTGTGGTATAAAGCATCTCCTAAAATATGTGAGGCTTAGTGCTAGTATTTTCCTTGTATGTATGTGTATACATACATACGATAGCACATTATATACATATGTCGACGTGAAAGCGTACTAGAAACTTTCTACTAAATATGCAGCCCCCGTTATATTCTCATCTATTCAGTTTTCAAGATATTTTTTATTTTCCCGAAGGGACGGCGATAGAATGGCAGATTGAGTGCTTTGCAGAATTAATTATGTCCCAAGTAAAAATCCCGCTAACGTCGGCGTCACTGACGTTCAGTGAAGTATCCCTTTAAGTTTGCCCCCTTAAGTATTGAAATCGTTACAATTGGTTATATGTTTCCCTATAATATTTTTCAATCTCATTTATGATACAAGGAATCATTATCATATGCAAAGCTCAGCTGTAAAATTCTTTTCTACTCTAGGCACAAGGCCCGAAGTTTTTTAGGGGAAGGGGGCCAATCGATTAGATCGACCCCAGTGTGTAACTGGTACTTAATTTATCAACCCCGAAAGAATGAAAGGCAAAGCCGACCTCGGTGGAATTTGAACTCAGAATGTAAAGACAGACGAAATATCGTTAAGCATTTCAGCCGGCGTGCTAACGATTCTGCCAGCTCACCGCCTGAAATATCGTTAAGCATTTCAGCCGGCGTGCTAACGATTCTGCCAGCTCACCGCCTTAGCACAGCTATAAAATTGTTGCAGCTATTTCGACAAAGACCAGTCTTGGTTGATCTTATAATCAAAGGTATTTCTTTCTCAGGGTAAATAACGCAGTATTCGGCGCACTAACAATACATCCACGTTAATTTGGATCTAAAGATTGTCATAGTATTATTATTTTCATGATGATGAAAATAATTCTCACTGTTAAGATTTCTTTTAATCGACTCATAAATAATCTGTACAGAGTGGCCATAAAGTCAAGTACGAACCTGCAATATGTGAAATTTCTAACATTCCCTTTTTAAAAAATCTCTTTTCACAACTGCCGATATTACTCACAAACCAATCCTCATTGGATGGAAGCAGAGACTCAATAAGGCGGAGGGTAAGCGAATGGCGTGGTTTGGGATTTGGCACAATCAAGTAATTGGGCCATTTTATTTTGAGGGCCCTGTAACAGATGGTTTGTATCTGGACTGCTCCGCCCCATTATGCATTGCAGGTTAGTGATTTTCTAAATGAACATTTTCGAAGGAGCTGGCTTGGTCGTCCGGGCCAGTTGAATGGGCACCTCGGTCACCAGATTTAACCCCCATGAACTTTTTTCTTCTGGGGCTACATTGAATCCCTTGTGTATTCTCAAAAGATTTGTAACCAAGGACATCTTCAAAGAATTGTTGAAGTGTGTGAACAAGTCAGCAGCAATAAAGAGCTATTTGAGATGATTCATCGCAATTTCAAATTCCGTCTGGACACTTGTTTAGAGCTACATGGCCAACGATTTGAGCATTTGCAATGTATTACCTACTTCATTGTTGATAAAGCGTATTTGACATCTCCCATGATGCGTGACTTTGTGGCCACCCTGTATATTTGGTTTTCCCATTCTTCCTCTCTTTAATCAGCTATGTATATTTTGTATTTATATACTATACACTGTTCGTTATGAACTATTAATCGAGTTATTTTTATGTTTCGTATATTCTTAAAATTCGAGACTAGTTTTTAATATTTCATATTTCACATGTTTTATATGATAAACAAATCACGAGTTGTAAGCATACGATTTAATAATTTTAGCTTAATCAGAGAGTGGGTGGCGGTAATGTAAACGACGGTAAGGGAATATAAAATCGAGTATGGACTTCCCTGGAGACGGATATGAAATCTCATCTTGATTTCTTATTGAAATCTAATCTTGAGGTTATCTGAAATAAGGGTTGCTTGAAGTCTTTACTCTGAATGATCGTGAGTCAATCTTCCGCAAACACTCTTTCAAAACACTACTGTTTATTTTCTTCTATAGAGCTAATAAAATAAGAACCAGTTAGTAGCATCCTGGCATCAGTTTAATTGGTTATTTCCTAATTGTTTCCCTTAAAAAACTAAAAAAATCTTGACCATAACTTTACTTCAGATAAATCAGCATTATATGCAGAATGTAGTAGACTGCCAGAGACTGGGACTGAAACCTTTGCGGTATCAAGTTTGTTCCGCTAAATTCTGTTTATTTAGTACTTGCAGTTTATTCACTCGATTGTAAATCTCCCTCAACGAATCTGTACTTGTGCTCCCTCCCTTCCACCTTCTATCGTCTTTGGCTTTCATCCTCTCGGGGTCAATAAATTAAGTACTTGTTAAGCCCTGGGGTCGATATAACCGACTATCCCTCTCCTCCAAAATTCCAGGTCTTCTGCCTATAGTAGAGGATTATTGATATAGATATTATTACTATCATCTTGGTATAACGATTATAAATTCTACCTACCATGCTACGTCGTACAGAACAATCGTGGAGTTACCGAATATGCATAAGGTTTGATTAGATAACTTAATCGAGTAGTTTGTGTCACACAGCTCTGATCTTCAATTCTGTTGACAGTAACTCTATCGGCGTCGGGGATCGATGAAATAAATAGCTTTACAATAATAGTGGGTGGCGAAAATGATTGAGGAAATAAATCAGATTAAGCTCCACCGCATTACCGAAGATTAACCACCGGTTTCGCTTGTACAACCTTTAATTTATTGTTGTTGGCACTCCGTCGCTTACGACGTCGAGAGTTCCAGTTCATCCGAACAACGGAACAACCTGCTCGTGAAATTAACGTGCAAGTGACTGCGCATTCCACAGACACGTCTACCCTTAACGTAGTTCTCGGAGATATTCAGCGTGACACAATGTGACAAGAGTACAGCAGGGTTCGCCACCATCCCCTGCCGGAGTCTCGTGGAGCTTTAGGTGTTTTGCTCAGTAAACACTCACAACGCCCGGTCTGGGAATCGAAACCGCGAGTCCACTGCCCTAACCAATGGGCCATTGCGCCTCCACTCAACCTTTAAATAGAAAAGTATCAACCGTCTCAGTTTGCTTTTTCTTATTATTCTTGATAACATGCAATGTTCAAATAGAAATCTAAACCACGTTTTGAAGACGTCTTTTTGGAAACTTTCGACCACTCTTCAGCATAACTACGAAGTTGTTTATTGGATGATATTCTTGCAGCGGCGCATGCCTTATAGACTCAGATCCAATGAACGTGTTCCTATTGTTTTTAGGCAGTTCACCTACATGTAGGCAATATGTGGTAACACGTTTTTCGGAAAATAGTCACATGCTAAGAACAGTGATGCGAACTTTTTAACCCGGCATGTCGAAATTATAATTTCTCTAATAACCCAGATATTGGAGTGTTACTCACACATGTATATGTATTCTAACTTCAGGTAAATACTTACAGATCAAATTGTTGTATTATGTTGCAAGTAGATTAATTTTTTTCACCATCCTTCGCGTGTCTCCTAAAATTTAGCGAGTCAAAGATTCGCCATTACAGCTGTAGAAAGTCGCTGTGCATAAAGAGAGAAAATTCTTTGGTATTTATGTTTCTGTACTTTCCTGGTTCATGAAGGCGTTGGCAATATTCAGTGAAATAAACGGCAATCTCTTCCTACTAGCATAAAAAAAAAGTCTTGCGTCTGACGGTTCCTCAGCCATTTCAGGGAAGGAAGCCTCAATTGTTTGCTCTACTTGCTAGAAATAGTAAACAAATCTCCATTTACACCTTGCAAAGTGATATACACTTTGAGAGAGCAATGCATTTTTATTTATTTATTTTTTTTTATTACAAAAACGGCTGGGTTGCTTTCGGTCATAGTTCTGCAAGGTTATAAGTTCACTTGCGGCTAAATAAATAAATTAATTCATAAACCAAGTGTTAAAACTCACTCAGAAAGGGAGGTAACCGTACTACTATGGTTCTATTCTTATTCATGTTTAGACATGAATATGGAGACTACTACGATGTTAGTTATAGGCTCCATTGGAACGCCTCCATGGTCATTCGACTCTCTAAAATTGTGCCTATATCTCCCTCCACTCTCAACATATTGCTTGGAGAAGTGACGAAAATTATAACAGCACAAGCTACAAAGACAGGGAAATTTACAGGTGGAAGGCTTTTGATCTTAACCTGAAGCTAAACAATAATAATGGACATGAAACTATTATTTGAAGGAAAATAGGAATGACACATTAGATATTGCAGTCTTTAGATACCGCTTTAATACGACTGTTATGGTGAGAGTGCATTTTTTCAGAGCTGACTTTGGCGCTGCACAATAACAACTACCTCCCACTACACTACTAACATCATAAATTATAGTATTACTACTAACACGATAAGTAATAGTGTGACTACTACCTGTGCCACCACGACCGATAGCACCACTACGAAGAACATTATAACTACTACCACTACCAACGTCACTGCTACCACCATCACAACCAATAGAAACACAATCACTATCGTCGGTCCTTAGTGCTACCACTATAGGTCCTTATACCAACATCAGTACCACCGCTACCACTGTTGGTTCTTATAGTGATACTAGACCACCATCGCCAGTCATTTTTATTGGCAGCACGAAGAATCCTTACGACGGGTCTTAACTTCGCCATTAATGTTTATCATAGTCCTCATGTGAAAAAAAAAAAAAGCAGAACAGCACCTTGACAAAATGACAAAAAAGCTTTCCCTAACGCCACTTTGAGATATCCATGTTAGTCAATAAAATATTCCCACCCAGTTGATGCTGCTACACAATCTTCAGTATATTCAAGGGGTATCTAATATATATTTTGTGTCATATTGCAAATGCAATTGCTAACATTGGCAATAACAGCTGTATATAACAAAGTGGATGCCAACTGCTAAAGGTGTACACGCGTGTCTATGTAGACACACACATGTGAACCCACACTACATCTATGTGCAAGTGCACACACACACACACACACACAAAATATACATGTCCATAAACATACATAAACGTGAATTGATGCGGCAAATGTTCATACGTGGTCATGTGTTCACAAATAGGAATTTGTATAATGGCAGTATATACACGTAAACATCCAGATTATTACAAGTATGTAATACGTTGTCTGTGTCACTGTTTGTGAATCCAACTGTTGCAATAAGCTCAATTCTTATTGATTATAAATCACAAGTAAAATTTATGCAGAAATACCACCCACGTGAAGAATTATCTTTACTTAGGTACCATCTGTGCATGTGCGAGAGCAATATACTTGTGTATATATACATATGTGTGAATAAGTAATGTACACACGTTTGTATGTCTATTTGAACCAATATGCATCGTGTGTGTGTGTACAGCCGTACGATTCTCTGAATTCACATACTATACAGCTCATATATACAACACGTACGTGTGCGCACGCACACATACTTCATAAGGCAATTATATTTTATATATATTTCACCTGTCTTTTTCTTCGATGGTTTAGAATTCATTTTCCTCTCCTTATTGGTATTTTCCTTTTGTAATAATTTTTTTATCTCCCCAAGTTTTTCTATCTTTGATAATTTAAGCATTTCCCTAACCCAAATACCTGACTGCTAAATTCTCTTATGACATTAGCTACCAACATATATATCTATTTATGAGCTACAGGTATCGCTTTTTTCTGTATAGTGCTGTGTTAAATGTTTGCCGAAATTTACATTTTCGCTCGTGTTCATGTGTATGCAGGAGTTGAGGTATACGAATGTGTGAAGCGTTCAGACTCTGCATGCCTTGTGAGATTAAATCTGTTTTAGAATCCCCTTTATTTCTGGGTAAAAATTATCATTATACGAGAGTGTAATCCCATGGGTCTGTAATGATTGCATGTTATTGTTTTTACTTAAATGTGTTAAAAAAATTATATTATTGTGTTAAGATGTAAAAAACTGCATTTGTTTTTAAATACAGATGCATACTGAATGGCACCGATTCTTAATTTCGCAAAATGTATTTGCTAAATTACTGCATTTCACATATTCTGAAAGTTATTCTGGGGTGTTCGATGGTATGTTTGACCGCGTACACTGAAAGAGTAATATGGCCTTTCTAGATTCACTGTCTATAAAACTAAGCGAGTTAACTCTGCAATTGACATCTTTCACTTTCTGTGACACAAAATTCATCGATATTCAACGGTATTTATTGCAAGATTGATTTAGTTCATGTAGGTATCGCAGAGAGAATAAGTATCACATCATCAAGAATATTCTCTAATAGATTTGATATCACCCTTTGGCACTGAGAATAAATGTTAAAAAATGGTCTCAGTATGTAGTGAAGGTTTTAGCTGACCGAAATTGATATTTTACGATTTTCAAACATCAATGGTATGATGTGTGTGTTTCTTGATCTGATAAAATGTCTGTAATAAACTGAGCACAATGGAATGGATTTAATTCATTGCACGATTCCTCTTTTTTATTCTCTCCTGTAAACTGGATCTGCTATTTCGTGGATTTGCTGATAAAAGAGAAAGCTTCATAACAGCCCGGGTGCAAACGCGTCATCACTGCACTTGACGCAAAAAGGATCACAGTGGCATTTCATGCAAACGTATCGTAATGTAATGTCAGAAAAAGGACTTTTAGTGATAACTTAGCAAAAATAAAAAATAAAAAAAAACAACTTTAGAGTGAAATGCATTTAATAACACGAGTAAAAAAAAAAAAAAAATCGAACGTTTGACGGCGAGCTTTTGCCGGAGAGACCTGAACTGTTAAAAGTGATAGGTGATAGAGTGGATAAAGTGAGAAAAAATCATTAATTCAGTGAAAATGTGAGGGATGGGGAGTAACAGTGCGGAAGACGAGTTGGTAGAAGAGGGTCGGTCAAAACGGGGAAAGAAAGACAGAAGCTGGTTTGAAAATGGTTGGGAAGTGCAAATAGTGAAAAAATCACTCATCTATAGCAATTTTAACATTAAACGGCGAATCTCATGGGAAAGCCATACACACATTTGCGCATGTGCAGATGTGCACATGCATACAACAGAACATGACCCCATCTGCATGTGTGCGTGTCCACAATCGCATACTTATCTGGTAATTTTCTAACTCTTTCTCTCTCTCTCCCTCCAGGAGTGCACGACCACACACACATGCACAACACACACGTTGAGCTGCCTGGTCACAATTTTATTACGTTTTGAAGTTCTTAGGGGTCAACACTTGACCACATATGATCACTTGACCACAAATGAAACGACAGCATGGGTTACGTGATCATTTCTAAATAAAGAGCACTCTCTTTGAAGTCATTTACTTCCGGGTTCGATCCCAATGTGCGAAACTTTGCAAAAGTATCTTCTTGTATTAACTTACGTTCAATATCCTCTTAGCGTATATGTATGGTAGACGGGAAATCTGTGGAAGTACGCCACGTGTGTGTGCGTGTGTGTGTTCCTGTCTATATACGTGTGTGTATGTGTATATGTAATAAATGTACGTATATCTATATATATATATATCTATATATATATATATATATATATAGGGGATGCCGAAAATTTCTTCGCTTTATGGATATCGTGAAAGGTTAGAGTTGTTAACTTTACAGGGGGAGGTATCTATTTACGAAAAGATAGGCTAAATCTTTCTCTTTTTTGCAGCTTTAACGTATGATGGCAGCTTATATAGTGGGTTGTGATAGAAGTGAAGTACTGACAGTCATAAAGTCCCTTTTTTTTTTTTTTTTTTTCAAGGCAAAGGAACAGCGAAAATCCATGGCAAGATTAAGAATGACATGAAAAATGGCTGCCCCTCTTACACCAAACTGGAAAGCTCGATGTCAAGGTTTTGGACTGGTCATTTCGAGGTCGCAGATGAAACCCAGCCAAAATAGCCAGCTTCCGCGACCACAAAGGACAAAGCACGTCATGATTCTCGAGGACCGCTGAATTTTAGCTAAAATCGTAGCTGAGACACTGGGGCTTTTCCGCAAATTGGCGACATCATCCACAACATTCTAGACATGAGAAAGCTTTCCATAAAATTAGTGCCGAAATGCCTGAACGCAGATCAGAAGCGCATCAGAGTGACGACATCAAAGGCGATTTTGGACCGGTTTGCAGCGGGAGAGGCTGATTTTATTGCTCGTTTAGTTACAGTTGATGAATCTTAGACTCATCATTTTGATCCCCAGACCACGCAGCAAACTATGGTGTAGAGCCATAGCAGTTCACCGCGTCCCAAGAAGTTTCAGACCCAGAGAAAAGCTGGAAATAATTTGGCTTCGGTGTTCTGAGACAAAGACAGAACACTCATAAATTACCTGCCAGAGGATCGCATCATCAACTGCTGGACGAACTGTGTCAAGCTTTGAAAAAGAAACGCCGTTGAAAGCTCATCCAATTTTAGCTTTGAACTTGTAGACCACCCACCTTACTCTCCTAACTGGGCCCATCCGACTATCACCTTTTTTCACAACTACAGAAACAACTCTAGGGAATACATTTCACACTGATTCGGAAATGATCGCTACTGCAGAAGCCTGGTTTGAGGCCCAACGTTCCGAGTTCCTTTTACAGGGCTTAGAAAAACTGAAGGACCGCTGCAATAAGTGTGTGAATCTGCGAGGAGAACGTGGAAAAAAATCATAATCTATTGATTCTCCTGTATTTTCTTTTTCTCAAAGCCAGTAACTTTTCAGTACACTCATAAGTGTGTGTATGTATATATATATATATATATACATATGCGTGCATGTATATAAGTGTATATGTATACATATATGCTTGTATGTATATGTGTGTGTGTATATATATATATATATATATATATGGGAGAATATACAAATAATAACAGCAGACGAGGACAGGTGGTGTAAATAACAAAGGTATATATTAGTATGATGCTCGGGAATACGGAAAGTCTTTGACGTTTCGAGCTACGCTCTTCAACAGAAAGAATACGGAGACAAGGAGAAAAACACGGAGAAAAAAAATTGAATAGTGTTCAGTCAACGGTCAATCATAATAATCATATATATATATATATATATATATATATATATATATATATATATATATATGCCTGTATGTGTATATAATTGTGGCCACAGTCAAATGACTCAAACAAGTAAACATTTAAAATTTCGGCGGACAGTATTATATTTCTGCTTAATCTGTATTTCGACTAAAGTATTTACCTACGCAATCCTTTTAGCCAATGTGCATTGTTTCCAAAGTACTTAAATACCACTCCATACATTTATGCACACACGCACATTTGCACGCACACACGTGTATGAGTGTGTATGCATGTATGGAGTGGAATTAGTGTAGGGGGTGACTGACTGAGTTATCTCCTCTTATCTAATAACCAATGATAATTTCATACCTTACGACACCGATCTAATAAATATTAGGCAAAACAGACGAGTCAATAAAATTGATTAATTCTGGGAAGTAATAATCGGCATGGACGTAGTTTTTTGACTGAATGCACTACCAGAATGATGCGCTTACATTCTACATGTGATTGCTTCGTTTCTGGTTTACACAACTGTTGTTAACTGGAAGCACTTCTTCTTGTGGGAGAAAACAAACGACCTCCTCAGAAAAGGGGTAAATATTTCAAAGATCGAAATTGCGACTCGAACCAGGGATCTTTGGTCATTGAGATTCTTTGGGTTAGAGAAACTACTATTTTGAACTGGTTGCCTATCTTGGTATTTCTCTAGTATCGCCAACCCCACTTCGTATCCATTTCTTAATTTTTGAAGGTAGGTTAAATGGTCAGGGTTTGGTAATATAATACTTTAGTCTTTGGCTAGTTGTATGGTGCTTAGTTGTGTGTAGTATGTTGAGGATTGGTGAATGCGTGGGCGGTTGTTTCTGGAATCTCTAAAGATAATAATTCTAAGGAATTCTAGAAATTCTTGGTTTACTGCTTTTTACATTGTTTTTTTTTTTTATTTGTATTTTGTATTTTTGGAGTTTTCCATTTTTACTTTCTCGGAATTCCAGACGTGGAAGGATGAGTGAAAGTGGCACACACTACCCAAGGCTTCTTTTACTGACACATTTACATCTACACTAGCACAGCACTATACCAACACAGCGAACACCTAAGTAAATAATAATTTCCCTATTAATACTGCCCTTCTTTTATCAGATAATTCTAAATCGAAAACACTGTCTCATCGTTATCCTCTTTGTTTGACCTACCGGAAACAACACTCAGATCGTTTTCAAATAATCCTTTCCCTATCATCCTATAAAGTGAAGGACCTACTAGATAATGTAGTCTGTTATCTCGAAAGAGATGTGATGATAACAATTTGAACGACGTGACTTTGATCATAAGTTTGCTTGTTCAGTATGACACTGGATTAGACAGAACCATCAAATCACATTCTATGTCAACAACACTTAGCCTCTTTGGAAGGATAACTTGTCGTCGGAATATGATACATCCATAATGAACCATCAATCTACTATTTAGAACTAGACAGACCTGGTACTGTTTTATGCGCCCTGCAAAATGATTGTAGCTGACTCTGCTTGATTTGAATTGCACGTAAAAAAATCTAAGCATGCACAACGAGTGATACCACCGTTGCTCTACTGTTTGTACCTCCCGCAACGTTGATAATAATAATTGCAATTATAGTTTGTGAATCAGGTACAAGGTCAGCTGTTTTCTGGGAACATGGTTAATCGATACCATCAACCCCAATATTTAACGTGTACTTTATTGTATCGAACACGAAGGGATGAAAGTCAGGCTTGACTTCAAGAGGGGTTTATCTCAGAATGTAAAGAGTTAAAACAAATACGATGAAATATTTCGTCCAACAAACTAACAATTCCTTTTCATTTCATTTATTCTCGCCACTGAACAAATATTGTTCAAAAGGTTTTTATTTTTTTCCCAGAAATTTGTATAATGTACACATTGCTGCGCTGCAAGTAAATTATAATAGTCGACTACGTTGCCTCTTATGGTATTGTATGCGTCTTTCATGGCGCAGT